>NW_013542871.1:129791-184712 GCF_000499545.2 Eimeria tenella | reverse complement strand
CAGCAGCTAGGTATTTGCTGCAGCGCAGCAGCAGCTAGGTGTTTGCTGCAACGCAGCAGCAGCAAATAACCACATGCTCGTTAAGATGCGCTGAAGCAGGACATTGGGGTGTGCGTGCACCTGGTGTGCGTACACCCCACGCAGTTTGCTTCGAAACCAAATGAGAAAACATAAACCCTAAACCCTAAAACCTAAACCCTAATGATAAGTGTGGCAAATGCAAACAGACAGCTGTAAAGAGTGGGGCCGACGGCTTACATGCAGTCAGCGTCGCTGTGATGCTTCAAGGCCTTTGCTGCTGCTGCTGCTGCCGCTGCTGCTGCTGCTGCCCCCTTGGGTGTAGCGTCCATACACCGCGCTGTGCGACGGCGTCGCTCCCGCTGCAGCGTACATGGCCGCACCCGCAGCAGTTGCTGCTGCAGGTACTGCTGCTGCTGCTGCTGCAGGAGCTGGCGCGGGGTAGGAAGTGTAGCCGGAATGCACAGGCGAAGCAGCAGCAACAGGCTTCTGCTGCCGCCTGTGCTCATAGTGCCCTGATGACAGCTGCTGAGACACAGGGGCCTCCCTGCTCGGGGGCCCCCCATACACCATGTGTTGCTGCTGCTGCGGCTGCTGCTGGGCGTAGACAGCAGAGGGGGCCCCAGCAACTGAGAAGGGGCCAGCGGAGGACTGCCGCTGCTGCTGCAGCAGCTGTTGCTGCTGCTGCTGCAGCAGCTGCTGTTGCTGCTGCAGCAGCTGCTGCTGCTGCTGGGCGTAGCTGCCGCTGCTCTTGTGGCTGGGAGCAGCAGAAGCAGCAGCTGCTGCGGGCTGCTGCTCGCCCACAGAGTGGTGCGTGGTGCTGTGGCGCGAAGAGCCTCGCGCATCGCCCTCTCCCGCACCTGCTGCTGTAGCCCCGCTGCTGCTGCTGCTGCTGCTGCCGCTGCTGCTGCTGCTGCTGCTGCTGCTGCTGGGGACTGTGGAAGCTCCTGAAGTGCCCTGCGAAGAGGCCCCGTGGCCGTGTCTGTGGCGCCTCGTTTCCCTCTTTTTTCGAATTACCTCATTATAAACTTTTTCTCTGTAGTCTTCAACGGAGTATCTGCAGCCGTACGTACACCCCAGCAGCGAGCAGCAGCCCATGCAGCAGCGCCACCAAAGAGTTGCACAACGCTCTACTGCAGCAGCCCCGCTGCTCCTGCTGCTGCTGGAGGAAGCAGCAGCAGATCTACGGGCTTTTTCCGCAAAAGTATAAAGCTTTTATTCTCACTTTGTGTTGTCATCAATGGGAATTGTTATTATGCGGCCACAAACAGGTTCATCTTCGGGATTATGAAATTGCCTCACGTAGGGGTGCTCGAGGGCTTTCTCTGCGCTGTACGTACACCCGAGCGCAGCACAGACTCACAGGGGATACGGCAGCAGCAGCAGCAGCAGCTGCAGCAACAGTCGCAGCAGTATCAGCAGCAACAGTAGAAGCAGCAGCAATAGCAGCAGCAGCAGTAGCAGCAGCAAACCTTATTCGTTTCAAGGGGTTAAACTGCAGCAGCTGCCGCAGCAGATCCAGTGCCATGGGCGGCGCGTCCGGGAAGTAGTCTTCGAGTTTTCTGCAGAGTCAGAAAAGGTTGCAGCAGATTGGAAGAACAAATAGAAGAGTTTCATCTGCTTATCGCAGTAGAATCAGACACATGCGGGGATAGAGAGTCCAGCAGCAGCAGTAGCAACAGCAGCCGCGGCAGCAACAGCAGCCACCGCAGCAACAGCAACGGTAGCAGCGGCAATAGTAACAGCACTAGAAGCGGGAGTAGCTGCAACAGCAACAGTAGGAGTAGCAGGAGTAGCAGAAGCAGCACTAGCAGCAGCAACACCAATAGCAGCAGCAGCAGCAGCAGCAGCAGCAGAGGCCTCACTTTTGCTTCACCACAGGGAGGCCCTCCATCATGGTAGCAGCAAAGGGGCTTCTTATTGCTGCCACGTCTTCGCGCGAAGGCCATCCAGTCAGCGTCACGACGCGCTCGAGTTGGTTCAGAGTAGAAGACCCTGCGCAGCAGCAGCAGCAGCAGCAGAAGCAGCAGCAGCAAGAGCAGCAGCAGAGCAGCAGCACCACCACATAAACGGGGCAAGGCAACGTCCAGGGCACAGCGAGGGCGATGTAGGGTTTCCAGATAGGGTTTAGGGCTTGCAGCTCATTCGGGTTTAGGGTTTCTGCAGCTAGGGTTTGTGCCGCGAGTGTTTATCCCAAGAGAGCCGCGAACCAGGGTTTGGGGCTTCGTAAGGAGCGGGGGGAAAGGGTTTAGGCTTTGCTGAAGAGGGTTTAGCGTTTAGGGCTCGCTGAAGAGGGTTTGGTGTTTAGTGTCTGCTTAGGAGGGTTTAGTGTGCAGTGTCTGCTTAGGAGGGTTTAGGGTTTAGTGTTTGCTGAAGAGGGTGTACTGTTAAGTGCTTGCTGAGGAGGGTCGAGGGTTTAGGGTTTGCTGAAGAGGGTTTAGTGTTTAGTGTTTGCTGGAAGGGTTTGGGGCGCAGTGTGTGCTGAGGTGCGTTCCGTGTGTGCTGGGGGGGTGCAGCGTTTGAAGTCGAGGGTTTAGGGTTTAGGGTTTGGGTACCGGGGAAGACGGGTTCCCCCGAAAGCAACTCTCCCAAAATGCACCCAAAATCGAGGGTTTAGGGTTTAGGGCTTAGGGTTTCTGTACCGGGAAAGACCTGCTAGCACCTCCCCCCCAATGCACCCAAAGTCGAGGGTTTAGGGTTTAGGGTACGGTTTAGGGTTTGTGTATCGGGAAGAATGGGCTCCCCCGAAAGCAACTCCCCAGCATGCACCCAAATTCGAGAGTTCATTTAGGGTTTAAGAGTACCAGGAAAGATGAGTTTCTTCGAAACCACCTCCCCCAAAAAGCCCCCAAAGTCAAGAGTTTAGCGTTTAGTGTTTGAGTATCGGGAAAGGTGTGCTTCCCCAAAAGCACCTCCCCCAGAACGCCCCCAAAGTCAAGGGTTTACGGTTTAGGGTTTAGGGTTTGAGTACCGGGAAAGATGGGTTCCCGCGAACCACCTCCCTCAGCATGCCCCCAAAGTCAAGGGTTTAGCGCTTAGGGTTTAGGGTCTGAGTACCGGGAATGACGGGTTTGTCCCAACGCAGTTCACCCAAAATGCACCCAAGACCGGGTTTAGGGTTTAGGATTTGCGTACCAGGAAAGATGGGTTTCCCCGGAAGCAGTTCCCCCAGAATGCACCCAAGACCGGGTTTGGGGTTTAGGATTTAGGTTTTAGGGTTTGAGTACCAAGAAAGATGGGTTTCCCCGAAAGCAGTTCTCCCGAAATGCCCGCGAGCTCAGGGTTTAGGGTTTAGGGTTTAGGGTTTGCGTACCGGGGAAGATGGGTTTCCCGGAAAGCAGCTCCCCCAAAATGCACCCAAGACCGGGTTTAGGGTGTAGGGTTCAGGTTTAGGGTTTAGGGTGTGAGTGCCAGGAAAGACGGGTTCCCCCGGAAGCAGTTTCCCCAAAATGCCCCCCAACTCAGGGTTTAGGGTTTAGGGTTTAGGGTTTGCGCACCGGGAAAGATGGGCTTGCCCGAAAGCAGCTCCCCCAAAATGCACCCCAACGACCACATGTCCACGCCCTTCGTGTAGCAAGTCGAGCCCAGCAAAATCTCGGGGGCTCTGTACCAGCGCGTGGCGACGTAGTCGGTGAGGACGGGGTTGCTGCTGGCGTCGCCGCCCTCTGCGTGCGCCACCGACCGCGCCAGCCTGACGCGCAAACCCCAAACCCTAAACCCCAAACCCTAAACCCTAACCCTGAAGTCACGTGCTGCGGGGGGCGACAGGCGGCGGGAACGAGGGAACCAGACGCGCGGGATGCGGACCGGGTCCGCGGACTCTCGGAAAATGCGCATGTTCAAGCTAAACCGGAAACCCTAAACCCTAAACCCTAAACCCTAATACACCCTGCAAACCCTCAGAAACCCCGAATGGGGGATCTCCTCTCACCCGAAATCCGCCACCTTCACGTGGCACTCGCTGTTCAGCAGAATGTTCGAAGGCTTCATGTCGCGGTGCAGCAGTTCGCCTGCAGCAGCAGCAGCGGCAGCAGCAGCAGCAGCAAAACAGAGGCGCTTTTGTCTCAGGCTCGCGAGGCTTGTTGAGAGTCACCGGGCAGATTTGGTCCGCACATGAAGTGGACGTACACCCGGAGGCCTGTGGAAAGCCCTGGAGGCGTTGCGGTGTATGCACAGCTCAGGAGGAGTGCAGCCTCACCAGAGTGCATGTATTTGATGGCCCGCAGAAGCTGATAAATGATATATTGTTTGTGAATTGCTTCGAGGATTTGCGCGCGAATGACGGCGTGTAGATCGGTTTCTGATCGCACAAGGCGCAAGCGGGAGGTGTCGATACACCCGGCACGCGGCGCAGAACGCGGGGTGTACGTACACCCGGGAACTGCGGCCGCTGCACTGACCCATGAAGTCGAAGACCAGATATATATCTCTGTCGTTGTCGGCCTTGAGGACGTTCATGAGACGCACAATGTTCTCGTGGCCAGCCAGCTGCTGCAGAAACATTATTTCCCGAAAAGTCCGCTGCGCATCTGTAGCATTATGAAAAGCCTCGAAGATCTTCTTCAGCGCCACCACTTCGTTTGTGCGGCGGTCGTAGCTCTTCCACACCACTCCGTACGCCTGCGCCGCTCAACGCCAAATCCTAAACCCTAAACCCTAAACCCTCGACCCTGGGCCCTGAGCCCTAGAGCCCTGTGCTCTGCTTCGGCACCAGCAGCTGCTGCTCCGCTGCTGCGCTGTTGCGGCTGCTGCTCACTCCGCAGCAAAACAGCCCAGCCAGCCCCCCGCGAAGGCGCAGCAACAGGAAGCAGCAAGGGGAAAACCTAAACCCCAGATAAACCCCAGAAAAGGGCTTGGGGGACCAGAGGCCACAACTAAAGCCAACTGCGAGGCGCAGGCTCGGGGCAGGAATGCCCGGGCTGGGGTGTACGTACACCCGGGAACCCACAGCCGCGGAGCAGGCGTTGGGCAGCTGGCGCGTGTTGGGGTGTACGTACACCCGGAAACGCAGGACTCACCCCCTTTCCGAGCTTCTGGACAATGTCATATTTGCGGAGAACGTGTTTGTCAACATCTTCAATCATTTTCGAAGAAACTGAGGGAAGCAGCGTCAGGCGCGGCCAGGAAGGAGTCCAGGAGGGCGGCCGTGGGTTGCTGCAGCGGGCGCAGCTTGCTGCTGCGGGCGTGCTGCAGCAGCAGCAGCAAGAAGGCCCTCGACAGCCCTGAATGCAGAGGCGCGGGGCAGCCCCTGTGGCCCCTAAAGCGGCTCGAAGAGAAGCCCAAAGAACAAAGGCTGCAGCAGCCCAGAGGGAAGGGGCCTCCGGCCTTGGAGGGGCAGCTGGCTTTCAGTTAGGGGCTGCCGGCGAGGCATAAGAGGCTTGCTGCTGATGCTGCGGGCCTTGGGCGCTGCTGCTGCTGGCGGCGGCCACGGCCAAACATTCAAAAGCCTCCTCGCTGCAGAGTCCGCACAGGCTAAGTGCGCCCCTAGAGACTGTGGTTGTCTGCTTCACACTTGTCCACAAGTGGGTCATTCGTATCCCCAGCCTTTATTGTTTCCAAGCTGGAAAAGAAGAGAGGCTGAGGCAGGCAGCTAAGGCGGCGGCGCACAGCAGCACTGTCAGTGCGCAGCCGCAGCGAGGAACAACTCGGGCTGGTGGCTGTGGAGTTAAAAATGGCTTTTCTTGGCTTTTCCCTTGAGACTTTATGAGTTTATTCAATAAAGAAAAGGGATTTGTACTTAGATCAAATCGCGGCGATGCTGGCGCTACATGTGCCCGGCTGCTGAGGCGGACAGCGGCAGCCGCATGGGTCTTCTTCGGCTGCCTCGGCAGATGGCTGGCGTCTCAATTTATTTTTGCGTTTAGATAAAAAGTTTACTCGCTTTTATCTTTTAGATCCACTTCATTCGAGATGCTACACGCCCCATTCAGCGCCGCCTCACGCTCAGTTGCAAACGGTGGCTTGCTGCAGCAACCGCAGCAGCAACAGCCACTCGTATCGGTCATTCGTTGAGCCCCTGCCAAGCAGCGACGCCTGCAGTGTTTGTACGCCTCAGCACTAATTTATTTGAACTCAACTTGGCCTTTTTCACTGCCAATTCCGCTTCATCGGCGGCTGCGTAGGCCCCTCAGTATCGCCCGATTTCCCAACTTACGCAGCACCCCAGGCACGAAACCGCCGCAGGGGCCTCCACAGAGCAGCAAATCTAGTATGTCTCAGTGAGAAAAGACTACAAATAGGAAAACATAATAGCAAAGGGCTATTCTAGCCCGAAGTTCTGCCTTTAAAAGGCCCGGGCCCGCCAATGGCCACTTCAAAGGGCTCGAAGTGTGCGCTCAAACATTCGGCCGAGGTAATCTGGGAATTTGCAACTTCCCTGATGCCAAAATAAGTACACAAACTACTTCATATATTTTCACTCCCTCAAACTTGATATATATTGGCTTTTTCAAAAGTTATCGGGCTTGCTTTCAATGTAGGCCAGGTATATTCGTGCTAGAACTTGAGGCTTAAGCAACTCACACCTACAGTTGTGAGCTTCCCTGGGAAACGAAGTAAACATTTGACTCCATAATACGGCTTAGACGTCCTAACTTTAAATAGTGTGGCCTGGAGGACCGAAACCCCCAGTTGCCGGCAGCGGGTTCAGTTCAACAATGAAATTGAAGGCTCAGCAGCCTGGAGAAGTATTACATGAAGTTTGCAAATGACACTGTAGTAACTATATAAGCTTAAATTGAGCACCGATCCTTTTGGAGGTCTACGGCTGTGTCCAGAAAGAGCCGTGAAGGGGGGAAAGTGACTCTATCATTGAACACGCTTTTCAGGAAGGCCCAAAATGAGTTTGTTTGGCTGATCATTGCTGGCCAAACAATTTAAGAGAATATGGAGAGTAAGAGAGCTCTCATGAGCCCAAGGAAACATCAGATACTGAAGATTCAAGCTGTTTTTCAGAAGCGGGTGATGCTACTGCGGCTCCCCCGCATCTCGATTAGCAGCAATTAGCGTGCACAACTGTATTGAAAAAAATGTTTATAGAGTTAAAGAGAATACAGTTAACGAGCGGTGAGGCTAAAGAGAGCACAAGAGCCACATATTTCCCTTGTAGCTTTACTACTGCGCTGTGGTTGTGTGGCCTCCAGGCCACGTGTATATAACTTGGAAGTCACCCCTGATTCCGTTTCTTTTAGTATGAAATCCCTTGTGAATTCCTTTGCTCTTTGTTCCTTGCCGAACTTCATTATATCCAGGGCCTCCTAATGCCGTTTCCCATAGCCTTAGTGATTTGCCAAACAAGAAAACTCGGCTTTGCTGCAGCCAGGCTTAGAGTGGTTTTCATGAAGGCAAGAGTGTGATGCTCGCAGCGTCACTGACACATTAAAAGAAACACATCGGGAGGGGTCTGAAGCCCTGACTTCTTCAGAGAAGGCTTGAGGCTCTGAACACCACCTGATGCGTGTGGCTTCTACTTGTAGTCTGTACGTTTCCTGAATCACTGCAAAAATATGCCTGAGTGGCCAAAAAAAAAGAATATCGTACAAAAGCAGAGCTGGGTGTCTCTCTTCACAATTGAGGACCGGTTAGGGAAAGCTTCTGGGCGTGCACAAAATGTAGCGCACTAAGCGTGCATGGACACAGCTGGAGAGTAATAAGTGTACAACCCCTCGAAAAATCAAGCGTGCATGGAGTAACTTGATCAAGAAAAGCGACTGATTCGCTATTGTAATGCCGTAAGACCAAAACAACCTCCACGGGAGGGCCTTCCTGAGAGAACAATTGCAGAAAGTGGATAGCAAATAGACAAAAACCAGGGGGTCATCTGGTTCAAGCGGGCAGTGGCCCATATAGGGGACCTGGTGATGCATACGGGTTTGACAAGACAGAAAGTACTTGTCTTGCAGCCAACCGTATGCTGGAAAGAAGGCAGTATTAGAAGCTTCTTAAGGTTACTAACAAGATTTATGAAACTAGGCCTGGATCAGCACTATGGAGCAAGCAACTGAAGGGCAACTTTGAGCCATTGGATCCATTTCAAGAAGTTAAGGGAGCAGTTGAGGTGGAACTTGCCACAGTGCTCTTGGGAAATATTTGTAAGGAGATGCTCTGATGAGTTGTCTCACAGGCTTGCATTCAACAAAAAAGAGTGAACACGGTTAAGGTGGGACACATTCCTGGGCCTTGGCCCATCAGTCCTTTCAATTCTCATCTGCCATTTCACAGCTACGCAGTGGAAGAAAGTTCGCATAACAAACTCGGCGCAGAAGGGTGGAGATGCCAGCAGCATAGTTACTGCTTTACTTCTTGGCCAGCCTGCCATTTGAGCTGTGCAGTACTCCAACTGATGGAGTTAACGTTGCTTTCAAGGACTCAAAGATGCTGCAGTAAACCCAGCAGCCTTGAGACGTTTGTGAGCAGTTATAGTAGAAGTGTAGAAGTGGGGGCGGAATGAGCTGGCGCTTAGCCCACGTGGAGATGCTTCCAGAGTTCCGCGATTTCGTGTGGGCTTTGGTGGCGAATAATGGCAGCCATCTGTTGAGCACAGTGCGTTTTAAGTGCACTAAGAGGGAAAACGTGGGGACTGATTATCCCTCACGCAGCGAGAGCATTCGCCGGTCTGTAGAAGGGTGCAAACGGTATAGAAGTTTTACTCGGAACTGGCTTTGCCGAGAGTATACAAGCTGGCAACCTCCCGCCTGTGTAAACATCGACAAAGGCCCCTGTTGTGTTCGCTGGCCGAGCGTGCCCTCAAGTGTACTCAGTTCGACAAGCAGATGCGGCCAAGAAAGCATCTACACATATTTTCGAGGACCTCAAGGACCATAACCAGCGTTACCACATCTTACCCGTAAGGCTACCAGCGAAGTGCGATTATGACCATCACATTCTACTGTAACGGGGTTGGCTACCTAACAAGGCCGTCACATGCCGCATGCAACTGGATTAGCTCAATTCCCGCGAACTGTAAATGGCTAAGTCTTTTCAGCCAGTAGGTGGATAGACTTGGCCTATTCCCCAATCCGCACTCCAACTCTTATGGCTGATAAGCACAAAGGCAATTTAGCGGAGGGAAATTCGTATAGTGGTAAATTATCAAGCACTAAATGCTCCCAGTGTTCCCCCTGATTCCCCAGAACAGACCTAGTTTTGTGGGAACTGTAAGGATACAAATGGTTGTTGCCCTGAACTTCGAAATATTACACTGTGAACTTGCCTACATTTTGTAGATCGTGACAGTTGGATATACAAATTTAGAAGGATGAACGAAGAATCATATGGAATTGCAGGAGGTCTTCATGCGCAACATATGCTAACAATCATTTGATTTTTTTTGGACTACTACTATGATTAAATATTAGTGCGGAATCTACTGAGTGGCTCGAACTTCAGGCAGGGAGCATAAGCATTTCTACAGCCAACAAAATAAATGTTTATAATGCAGGAGCATGCCAATGGAGCCTACCAAGCGCTGTCATTGTAGGGAAACGTTGCTGAAACATTTGAAACGTCGAAAGCAAGTGAGTACTTGGATCAGTTTGGTGGCACCGGACTTTAGACCCGCGCTTTGAAGACCCCCAGGCACTGAACAGCACGGCACCCTCTGATGTCCCAGCCACTCGTATGGCAGGGTGTACTAAAGTGTTCTAAAATTTAGGAGGCAAAGGCATTCGAAGGATCAGATGTCTTCAGGAATAGTCATGAAGGGAAACGGATCATAATGGGAAACGGACCAGAGGTGCACCACCTAATTAGGAGGCTTTGTTTACAGCCCTTGACTTTCATTTACACTTCAAGCCCTTCAATGATGTCGCTCGTGTCGCCTTTTACTCTATTACTTAGCTTCATGAGCATTTGTTTTGCTCCCCGTCCCCCTCAGCAACGTACCAACAGAAACGTGTGCGAGAGGCTCTGGTCTCGCCACTGAATTTATTGATGCAATCGTCACAGAGCACGCAAGTGAGTTTGAAACAACCATAGAGTATCGTACATCCTGAATGTACGCATTGATGGAATGTGCTCGCGAAACCGAATAATGGGTCGAAAACTGTTCACTTTCAACGGGGTACGAGGAAGGCACTGGGTAGAAGTAACGTCTATTTTTTTTCGTGGAAAAAGAATGCAATTTGAGTTTGAATGTGAGCTGCACAAATATACAAAGGACAAGTAGCGTACACTTTCAAGAGACTCCGTGGAACGCAGTTGGACAGTAAAGACAACCAACTGCGAGAACAGGGCTCCCGGCTTTCGTAAGCTGCAAAAAACGTATTAAACATTCGAATCGCGTTTTAGTGGCGACCTTTAACTAGTACATCAATGACGTATTAAATTAAGCACGAATTGAGCGAGTTACCACTTGCTTATAGCTTTATCGCTGAATTAAACTGGACAGCCTACTTGATTGCTTAAGTCACGCCTATCTATCGCCGAGCGGGAAACCGGCTACACTGAAGCTGCTAAACTGTAGGAAGTCAGTAATGGGGGAATTTTTTATGACGAGCATTCAGTAGGCGCATTTCTAGTGTTTGAAAGCATAAAATTGTATGTCTCTGTACTTTCTCTTAAGTTTCTAGCTTTGCAAAAGCTCACGTTGTACTACTCCCAACCGGCTTTTGTGCAGAGAGGGCGCCACACCATGTCCTGGTACGAATATTTTCAATCTGCGTAGTTCTATTATTCCTTTTCCCGTTGGTTTCGAATAGACCTGCATTTGTCGCACGTCTATGACCTCCTGTGGTGTGTCTGTCCAGCACTGAAGTCCACGAGCACCCCCGTATTGGCTTTAAGGCTCCACAGCGATATGCAGATGTCGCGACAGAGTGTTTCGAACTCAGTGGAGTGCTGCTGGATCTACGCTGGCGATCTGATAATTTATGCCCCGAATAAATGGATACTCACGCTAACTATGGCCAAATCTGACCATTCCCGTGTTTCCCAGCAGCCACGCTTTACAAAGAACTCGTGCTAAGATTCAACCTATCAGTTTTCCTAACTTTTTGCACAACACAGTCGGTGTCCTTGCAACATGGCAAATTTCCTAGCTACTGCATATTGTGTGTGCTTATTTGTGAAATTTAACTTATTATTGATATTGAAGTGCGCTGGGTTTCTTTTGAAACCTGAAACGCACCGTGAGCCCCCGAGCGCGGATGCGTCCGCATCCCCCACGTGCAACAGGCTGATGAGTAATAGCATCACTAATTTTATTATTAGAAATTTGAATCAAGGCGATGTAAAAGATTAGGGAGCACTTCGCTGGATTCGTTGTTATTTCAGCAATTAGAATAGTGGTGACCTGTGGTCCTGTCCATTGTGACCGATCGCGCTCCCCATAATCCAAGTTTGGCGGAAACATTGTCGAAGCCACTACACATTTACTTTTCAGCATTTTTTATTTTTAACTATAATGAGCAGGAAATGTAAGCTATACGCGCAGCATACGTGCCGGCCCCAGTTGCATGAGCCGTCGCCACCAGGCAAGGATGCCGGGTCACTCAGGGCACACTGTACCTTCTTCCTCTGCTCATCAACAACGAAACATATGGCTTACCCTTTAAATATGAACAGCTTTATTGAAAGCATTGGCAGCCAGAGGCAGGCCATCGCAATAACGTTCGTTATGGTGCTGAACCAAACCATTTCATTCTTGCAGTGAAATTCCAGCATACCGAGCCAGAACCTAAGTAGGAAACTCTTCTGACTTGCCGCCAATCTTGACGCATTTTAACCTTTCGTAGCCTTTGGGCTTCATTTCCCTCCCTACGATAGTGTGCATTGGGTTGTCCAACAAGGCGTCCCCGTTGATCACAGCAAAAACTGAACCAAAAACGAGGGGAAGAGAATAAATAGCACGAGTCCATTCACAAACATACCTACAGTCAATTTCTTGTATAGACATGAGGCCAGCGGGGACCAGCGAGCGAACCTACTTGGGTCGCGTCCTCACAGTGCGCCGCCGACACGGATTCTGCAGCTCGACGGAGAGCGGCAAGTTGCCACCCAGCAGCAGCAAGAATGACATCAGTTTAGATATTCGTGGCGCATTGGGGATGGACCTGCCCTTTCTACAGTTCCGGCTGAAACACGTGACTGCCCTTAAGAAGCATCTGCAGACACTGCGCCATCCTCTCCACCGTTTCTGTCCACTCAAGTACCCAGTGGTCATTGATGCATCTTTCCTCTCATTGTATTCCCAGGCGACGCAAACGGCCCAGGCGCCAGAATCGCCGTCGAATAGTTCCGCCATTTACGCCTTTTCAAACGTGCTTTACAGGGCCCCAAACGCCCCTGCGGATGCCACCTGTCGGGGAGATAATGACACCACTCTGCCTTGGCGTCGGGTCCCCGGTGTTCACCCACCAGACGGGCTGACGTTTTGGGCTGATGTCCGTTGCTTGCTGATGCAGGTGCTTGTGCAGGGTTCCCTTATTTGGGTTCCTGTGCTTCTGGTGTGGATATGGCGGCGGTACTGCACCACTCGCCGCCGCAAGATCCTATTCGTGCTTATTGTTCTTTCCCTATTTCTCTTTCCAATACGCCCAAGACCTGGTATTCGCCAGTGGCATGGCTGGAGGAACATCCACCGCTACCACCGCACAGCCGCTATCATTGAGGGGGCTGAACACTTCCCCCCGAGGGAACCAACTATCTACGCAGTTTTCCCACATGGAATTGTGCCTACTGCCCCTGTGAGCATGATAGACTGATATCAAAGCCGAGCGGAGCTCATCTTAACAATCAACGGGGTGCACATGCGCACATTGCACCGCTGTTTGCTGGGCAAGTGCATCTGGACGTACATTTGTGGGTGTTCAAAAGTCTGTTTTGACTTGTTCTGCAGGCGGTGATGGCAACTGGGAGTTTCGGAGAACTCTTGGGGCACTTTCGCCTCACTGCGGCCTCGGTAGTGCGCTGGTGCCTCGTCTACGGCCAATTGATATTCTTGTCGGACGCGATCCCAGCAGACAAGTCAGTTTTTGGTGAAATGCCGGCTGCAGCACTCCTTTCCAAGTAGCGTAGAGATGCAGCATGGTTTGGTGGGAACTTGTTGCGGGTTTGGATTTGTGTCAACAGGAAAGCGATGAAGCAAACTCTCGAAAAAGGCTCAAATCTACTCGTTTCACCCGGCGGTATTGCGGAAATCTACGAGACAAACTCATCTGAGGTGTGGGCTGTTTCACTGCCGATTTTCCCTGTCTTTAAATTGCTTTAAGGCATGAAAACGAGAAAGCACTGCACTGGGCTTTACATGACAACAAAACATGATAAGACGTGTTATATACTTGCCTGTCCTCACAGCAGAGGCCTTCGACCGTTTGCGCTTGCTTCAAGATGGCGTGGAGGCAAAAGAAATTATAGGAATCACAAATTTCATGCAGTCAATCCATGGCTCCCACACAAAATACAGCAGGGATATGATTTAAGTATTTGAATTCCATCACCTTTTGTTCAGTTCCCCCCTTGCACTTGCCTTCCGTGTGTTACAACAGGAGCGCCTCCACCTACAGGATCGACTAGGCATTGTGCGACTCGCGATGCAAACGGGGGCAAAATTGGTCCCCGTGTACTGCTTTGGCAACAGTCAGGCATACCGCCTACCTTGGGGAGTGCGCTTTCTGCAGCCGTTTGCCAGGTAGGTGTCGACGTTAAGAATCTCACAGCGCCAGGTGAAACAGGCAGATAGCGGATGCTTCAGAAGAGCTTCTGGAAAGGCATCATGTTTTGAGCGGAGAAATGCCAGTGCACTTCAGCCAAAACGAGACTGCCTTTCTCCTGGTGCCCCACAGAACAAGCACAACGGACTTTAAGGCTGTGTCCGTCTAATGCAGGCTGTTGCGCATTGCGGTCGTCTCCTTTTACGGCCGCTTTGGGCTCCCTGTAGCCTACCGCGTGCCACTGCTCTACGCTATTGGGCGCCCCTTACAAATGCCACAAGCAGACAAGCCCACGAAAGCGGTACGTCATCAATCTATCCACGCCATTACTCCAGCCTTTAGAGTACCTTTTGTGTCTCCGTAGCACCTGCTCCCTGACTAGCTCGTGAGTTGCCCTCTGTCTGTGCGCAGGAAGTGGTGGCTGCTCACAAAGTGTTTGTGGAGGAGGTCCGACGTATTTTCGAGACGTACAAGGGCGTATACGGCTGGAAAGATAAACAGCTCAAGATCCTCTGAGCAGCTGCAGCCAGAATGACTCCTGCAGGGTTGCTTGGGTCCTCTAAGAGGCCCTCCACGCCCCATGTGTGGGCCGTGTTTGGTTTGCATGAAATTTATTGTCACACTCAGCCAGATCAGCCTGGCAATGGTTTTGACACTTTACGGAAGTGGTTAACTCCCGCAGGTCTTGGTGCCATCTTTACACCTGTTCACTTGAAAATCATGCAAAAGCAACCTTTTACTTCAGTCCATGAGACGTCGCTATAATATAGCTCAAACAGCGAGCAGCTACCCAGAGACGATTCAGTGCTAAGCTCAGGCTTCAACCATCTTGCCTTCGTTTCTTTGAGCCTGCTGAAGTTTCAGTGGACACGGCAAAAGTGCTAACCGACAAAAAGTACGAGGATATGTTTAAAAGGAGAGTAGGGGTGTCGGCATCACACAAGCGGTAGGTCGCGCCGTGCTGAACTGTGCATGTAGGACTCAAAGGACCACCCACAAACAACCAAGCAGATCAGGTAGGAAGCGGACATCAATAAGAATATTAGGCGCAAATATAAGCAGGATCAGTGCAGCAGATGGGCTGACAATACACACTCTAAAGGTTTCTTGGATCACTGGCACTGAGTGACGACGTAGTCGTCGCCATATAAGTCCTTTAAACAATATACAGCGCCAGCTAGCCCGTTGATAAAAACCGGAAGATCACAAGGTTTTTTGTATCCTGGAGTGCAAAAAAATTGTGAGTAGTCTCCTACGATGTGCCAGTCGTTACGAGAGAGCAGCGACAATAAGCCCTTCAAGGAGCTCTTCATTCTGTTGAACGAAGCACGTATGGCTTCCGCTGCTACGTGAGCTGATAATTCAAAGGCTCAATCATGCGACAGGGAGAGAAAGGAAAGCCGAAGATAGCCAACAGTTGCTGACCACGAGCACCTTCCCTGAAGCAGCAGCTCCTCCCCAGCTACCGCTGCAGTTGTTATTGCTCCAGCTGTTGCTGCTGCTGCTGCTGGCGGTCGGGAAATACTGGCTCGCTCATAAGGGGGTTACAGTGGGCATACTTCAGGGCGAGTTGATCCCAACCTTTCGGGAATTCCCTCTCCGAGCCCCAGCGCCCATCTCCCCTGATGGCCTGCAAAGACAGGCGGAGGCTCTCAGCCGAATACTTGGGAAGCCTGAGAGGCGGACGGGACCGCCTGAACCACCGCAGCGCCAGCAATTGCGACGGTAGAGATGGCCGCCACAAGCCCTGCATAGCAAACCCAAGGTAAAATGGAACACCACTGAAGCAAGGCTAAAAGCTACACACATGTAATACTGAAATTACAGATTCTAAGCACAGGTTACGTGTTGTGAGGCCGTGATGCCAACGAGACACAGGGCGACATAGGCTTAGCGCTTGCTGGCACTAAAGTGGTACTGGGCCTGGCAGCTGTAGGATCCCTTTGAATTGCCGTGTAGGCAGAAACACCCTCAGTGAATGCACCCGCACCCCTAACCAAATTGCTGCTCTTCTGGGAACTAATTATTTTGGTGGAGGTCCCTCAGGTGGAGGCACCCAATATTAGCGCACTGGGCGCAAGTTTCTGTGCATCTACTTCTGAATTAATTTCTGCTAAGCTGACTACGCATGAAACTTTACGCTCCGCTGTCTGCGTCTCTAAATCTCGTGCCCTATCCATCTAATCCTTTTTTTGCCTACACCAAAAGCCGCGAGGATCGACAGTTCAGGGAAGCGTCTGCTCACCTGAATTGAGCGCCTCTCTGTCCAGACTTTCGGCCCCCCGTGTTTCAAGAAGTGGTTCGGGCCTGAGCTGTCGCGATGCAGCTGCAGCAGCTCCTCCACCTGTCGCGGCTGCAAATTTTCCAGAGGCGTCTCTGAACGAGCTCCCGAGGCGAACACGAACGTAGCTTGTGGCTGCGCGTACTTGTCGTGCTGCACCACAACTTTTACCTGCATACGAAAACTGAAACAATTAGCAGAATGTGTGCTAACAAGTGCAATTGACCAAAATTTGGCCGGGGAAACACTCGAGCTAGTCAAGAAGCTGACGTCATGGAGAAGAAGACAACTGCCGAAGCAGCTGCTGATATCTGGGGCCGTCGTGAAGCCGCATTTGCATACATGTAGAATCTACTGGTGATCATGTACACAAATTCTGCCCATGCACACAGTAGTTGGATCCGCCACTAGCGCACACAGCCCGTCAAACATATCTCGTACACTAAACATAGGAGACAACCAAAGTGGCAGAAAGACGAGCTTACACATATACAAGCCTATCCAAGCTGAATGCACACTGAGGCAGGTAGACAGCCTAGACACCCACGTCCGCACACAAGGGCTGCAAATACATTACCGAAGAAACGCCTCAACTCCAAAAAACTCGTTGATTACCTGGGGATTGCGTTGCTCCCAGCTAGGCAGCAGATGCTTCAAATAGAACCTCACGCCGTTGCTGCTGTAGCCTGTCTCACTATACCGCAGCAGCACCTCCTTCAGCTGCCACACTCCCCTTTCGCACATTGCTGTCGACGCTGCTCGCGAGTAGCTGGCAGCGTGCTTCTCATGGGGCCTCCTGGGCTTTAGGGGCCGCTACAACTAGGCCTGTATCATTACGGCCATACGTGGACCAGATCACCCGTGACGAAAATATGTGTGCAGCAGCAGGCGATGCTGTGCTGCAGCCGATAGTTATGTTTGCAGGTCCTGTACTGTACTGGCGTGCTTCTACTAAACTGTCTTGCCACGGTGCAGGAACACGACCCAGGAAAGAGGCCGCCTCTCTGGTTCACTGTACCGGTCAAAACAGTCCGATCGCTACTGTGTCGGACCGACGTAAGACAGGCTATGATTCTGGCTCGTTGCCAGGGCGAAAACTTTTGATAGTGGTGTGCAAAATGTCCATATTCACCTGGAATCACTGGAAAGATAAAATTTGGAGAGGCAAACATGCTTGTGGTATTCTCGACGGCAGCTTGTGGCAGCGGCATGCAGACCCAAACAGTTAGAACAATCGTGCGGCAGCACTCAGATAAATTGCGAAGAATTCTGTAGATTTTGTTATTAAAAATAAATTCAGAAGACATGCCTTCCATGCCAAGATTACCCAGCCAACTTTCGAGAGGCTAAACAGCGGAAGGGGAGAATCCGTGTTATAGCGATACGCGCAAGAGCACATATTTATTTGGCTCTTCGCCGTTGGAGCGGTCCACAAGTAGATTTTTGGGAATAATATACTACCAGCTGACTACAAGCTCTTCGTTGGCTGGCGCACAGACGCCAACAGTCCACCATGACGCGCCCCAGAGCACTGCTCGCGCTGCTGCTAACGCTCACGCTCACTGTTGCAAGTGTGGCCGCTGAAACACAAGACGATGACTCGCCCTTCAGCTACGTCACTTCGGTACGTAGGAACTGCTAGCCACTGGAGCAGCACAACGGCGATCACTGCTGCTGCATCTGCTGCTGCTGCCCATACTCCTACACTTGCAGTGGTACTCCTATTTCGCAAAGCTGCTGCCTCTAGAGTGCCTCATGGTATTCCTTAGGATGCTTATACTGAATTTGCTTTTATCGCAATCAAGTTCCCGAAAGCACAACACAGTCTTCGAAAGTCTCATCAGTGAACTGATGGCGACACTCTCTTCCCTTGCCGCTGCCATCAAGAAGAGCTTTGTAAACATAGAGGGAAAAATCAAGTTAAAATAAGATGGACTTTTCACTTTCGCTGGGCGCGCATGTACCTGAGTTTGCTGCGTGTGTGCGTATATCCCTCAGAACCTGCTAGCTCAGCTATTGGTACTGCTGGTGCTATTTTTCGGAAGTTGCATTGGTGTGTGCTGCCTTATGAAAATAGACACACCAACTATGTTCTCTGACAAGCCTCTGGTCATCAACAAGGAGTACTAGTCCTGCGCCCAATTTGAACTGGCGGCCGCCGCCTGCAGCAGCAGGTCCGCGCTGCTTCGCTGCTGCTGCTGCAGCTGTTGTTACTGGTTCTTGTTTCGTCGACATTTGTCATGTGGCAGTGCGCGGCGATGGCTTTGCTCGACGTGTTGTGCGGATTTCCCCCGAAGTTCTTTTTATGAGAGCTGAGGATTTCATGAGTTGCTGGTTGGTGATCCTCTCAAGCCACGACAATGCCGCATTAGAGAAGCTGAAGCTGACTGCAAAGCTTCTAATGCTTTTCCTCACTGCCTACGGACCAAACCAGTTAAGAGGCAGACGCCACACTATTCAATAGTCTTAGTGGTGGAAAATTACAATTATCGCAAATGCTGAGAGGTCGAAAAAGTAGAGTTTAGACAGATTGACTCATACAAGCACCAACACAGCTAGCTGCTCGACAACCATTCCGTACAAGCCCGGTAGCTAGGTAGGCGGGGTGCAGACCGACGAGAAATCTCTTAGTACTTATGAGAAAGCCAAAATGTGCATTGAAGCACGAGGGGAGAACTGTGTTTGCCTGGCCATGCCCATTTCATTATTGACTATGGTACTTTGTGCCCAAAGGGTGCCTGTGGACAGACTCCGTGAATACACGCATTTGAAATGATGAACTGTGTTTGCCTGGCCATGCTCATTTCATTATTAATTATGGTACTTTGTGCCCAAAGGGTGCCTGTGGACAGACTGCGTGAATACACGCATTTGAAATGCTGCATGCGGAATTTTATAGCGGTAGACATTGAGACCCTCTCCTGATATGTGTAGGTTGAAAAGCCTACTGCGAATGTTTCCGGATAGAAAAGAAGTATGACCGGGCGCCAGGAGCTCATGACACGGGGGCTGGGAAGAGGCCCTCCTGTCAAGTCTTACGGTAGCTTTGCCTTCGGCTTTCCTTCTTCAAACAGTGAATTTCCCCCTACTCGCTCAAACGGCAACAATTTACGCTGGCGATAAAGGAGGTGCCGGTTTCATTTATGCAGAGCCAAGTACTCAGGCTTTCTGGTTCCACTGTTCTTCACAAGAATAGGCCGACCGCGCATGTGGTATTAATGTGTGCTGCTCTTTATCCACGATGTCTGCACGCGGCTCTGGAGGCTGAATGACCACTGGCATGAGCCGACTGCTTGACACATTTCTTCTCGTTGCATGCTTTGTTCCTCAATAAAATAAGCTCACCTGAGTTGGGAGTTGCGGCTAGTCCGGTCGTCGCCTGCTTTGGCCTGGGGCTTCGTCTGTTCATCTAACTGTCTACAAAATGGTGATGGTCAGCCAGTTATACTGCTCAGTGAGCTCGACGCTCGCCTCCATAGTGTCTGTGCATTCGAGGTTGCGGGACAAACACTCGACTCCTAGACTGGCTTATTGCAGAAGAGATATGCAAGCCCTAGTGCTTTTCACAGTCCACACAACGGACTATTTTAATAATTGGAGCCCGCTTGAGAGCAAGAACATTCGGGTAGAAGCCGTCAACGGGAAAATCAAGGAATGTGTGCACTCAATCTGAGAATCCGCTCCTTGCAGTAGCACCCTAGATGAATTCAGGTCCTTTATGACTTGTATCCTTTTGACATTAGCTTAGATTTTAGCGTAAGAACATCTGAAGAAGTACAAGCTGCTTGTGGGCCCCTTGGGACGAACCGCTTGTGGGCCCCGAGTCACTGTGGGGCCCCCCAAGAGAGTACCCCGAGAGCGTTCATGACGGTGGTTTTCTCAATTTGAATTAGTTGTTGAGATTGGCCCACATGCATCCTGCAGATACACATTTTGCGGCATGGTTGGCTCATTCGCGGCGCTGGCAGCTCTGAAGAGGGAAGACGAGAGCTGTCCACGCAAAGAAGAAGCACCATAGGCGCTACAAGCAAGCGACAGCTGGTCACTGAGCTGCGAAGGCCAAACTTCTGCTGCCAGTGCATGCGACCAGCATGTTTTTTGCCGTATTTCCCCAATTACCTTTCCGTGACGCCTTTGAGGCGCAGACTGCAGCAAACTGTCTCCACAACCAATGAATGGCGCGGCCCAGCCCAGCAGCGGCCTTTAGCGGCGCGGGCGTAGCCCAGAAACTGCGCAGCTCCTGGCCATGGGGCTCGGTGGGGGCTCCCTCTGGATCCTGCTGAGCTCCCCCAGAAGCCAGCGGACAATGCGAGGCATTGTTTGCAGAGCCAGCCGTGGCTGGCGAGGCGTCTCTGCTGCAGCCGCTGCAGCAGCTCTTGCACCGGAGAGGATGGCGTTTTCGCCTTCATGTGGCGCTGCCGCGGTATTCGGTGCTTGCCCAGGGCCCCTGCAAGGGCTCGGAGGCCGAGGTAGGCCTTCTATCCCCTCGTGGAGATTCGCTCATCGGCTCTGTGCTGTTCCATCTGCTGCAAAGAGCCCTGCTACTTATGCGACGGCGTGGACAGTCTATCCCCAAGGCCTCTTCGGCTGCGCTCACCAGCCACCTGCACGTTTTGCTGCGTGCCTGTCGACACTTGCAAGTAGCAGCAGCAGCAGCAGCAGCAGCAGTTCCCCGTCCAAACCCTGCGGAAACCAACAGGGGGGGTCCGGAGAGCCTCGTGCCGCCTGCAGCGGGAGCGAGAGCAGCAGCAGCAGCGGCAGCAAAAGCAGCAGCGTCAATGACAGCAGGGACGACAGCAAGGCCAGCAGCAGCAGCAAAAGCAAGCATTCCGAAATGCCAGGGCATGGGGAAGCAAATGAGAAGGCAGCGAAATTGTGGGGGCTTTTGTCCGCTGCGCTGTGGCCTGCGAGCAGCCCCCTAAAAATGCGCGTCTTGGCTGCAGTGGTTTCGCTGATTGCTGCAAAGTGTCTGACCATTGCTGCTCCTGTTGCACTGGCGGGCCTCGTTGACCACTTTACACAAGCAGCTGCAGCAGGCGCGCAGGCTGGCATAGCAGCACACGCAGCACCAGCAGCAGCAGCAGCAGCAGCATCTGCTGCTGCTGAAGGAATCGCAGCTGCAACCGGAACAACAGGAATAACAGGAGCTGCGTCTCTGTTCCATCCAGCTCTTCCTGTTGGACTTGTTGTTAGTTATCCGCTAGCAAGACTTGGAGCTTCCGGTACTTTGTTCTCTGAGTTGCCGAGTGTTGCTGCTGCTGCTGATATGCTTCAGAAGCCGCGGGTGCTGTTCCACAGATCTCCTGTCGTTGCTGCCCCTGCTGCTGTTGTTTCTGTGATGCAGCTTTCACGGAGCTGCGTACTGCTCTTTTCGCTCGCGTCTCGCAGAGAGCTTCTCGCGAGTTGGCTTTGAAGTCATTCTCTCATATGCACGCCATTTCTTTTAGCAGCAACAACAAAGTACAGCCGCTGCCAGTATTGCTATTTGTGCCCTGCGAATGCCGCTGCTGCTGCCACACTTGCTACTGTGACTTCGGAAGCAACTTCGGTCGTATCGTGTTTTGAGCTGCTGCTGCAGATAGGCGAGATGACGGCTGTCCTTACTCGAGGAACGAAGGCCATTTCATTGCTCCTGAATGTTCTGCTCTTTCAGGTTAGCTATGCATCGAACACAGGCGACTGTGTGATGTTTACCGCCACGCTGTAACCTTGCCAGGGCTAGCGATTCTGCTGCTGCTGTTGATATTTTTGTTGTAGGTGGTGCCTACAAGTCTGGAATTCTTGATGGTTTTGGCTCTCCTTAAGCTGCGTGTTGGCTGGACAGTAGCGGCGACTGCTGTGGGAACAATATCGGCCTACTGGGCCTTTACTGCAGCGATTACGACGCGCCGAGCAAAGCTAAGACGCGAGATGAATCGCCTTGAGGGGCTTAGTGCAGGTAAGCAGCACGAAGTAATGCTGTGAAGCAATGCTATTGAAGACATTGGCGTGTGCACGAGGTCCATTCCCCACATGTAGGCTGAGAGCTGCTCAACCCTCAGAGCTTGTTCCGTAATGTAGAAGGGGTTCCAGGCAGCCCTAGCAAATTCCTCAATCTATTTTGCTAGTTGGGCTGCTTGCCCTTGCACGGTAGAGGCTGCTGCCGTCTGTTGCACCCGCATTAGCTGCTCTTGCTAAAGGTAGCGTCGGTGAGGCGGCGGTATGCATTTCAGGACTTTTGGTAGACTCTCTTGCAAATGCGGAGGCTGTGAGATACTTCACGGCGGAGGCATACGAGGCGCAGCGCTTCGGGTCAGTCCAGCGACAGCTAGAGGACCAAATGACGAAGGTGAACGAGTCTCTTGCCTTTTTAAACTTTGGGCAGCAACTTATCTTCACCACTGGCCTCTCCCTGGCACTGCTTCACACGGCTAGCCTAGTTGCCTCAGGCGCTGCCCCAGTGGGACAGATCATTCTTGTCAGCACTCTGCTCTTGCAGGTGAGACGCAAACTATCTAAGCAACCCAAGCAACACTGTGGCGCCCCATTACAAGTGCTTCGGCACAAGTTTTGGGCCGCCCAATTCAGCCACAGCATACAGCAGCTCGAACAACACTAAGATGGCCCAAAGTACATGCTGCAGCACAACGTTCGGCACAAGTTTGCCCCACACGAGATTTCTATACCGACAGAAGTCTTTCCTAAGCGTGTAGCCGAGATGCGGGCCGCTGTTGGCTGTGCATGTGACAAAATTCTGTTGCCAAAATCTTTTTCTGAAACTGTGCGTGTCTTGTGGCTGCAGCTAGCGATTCCCTTAAATTTCATTGGTACGGCGTATAGAGAGTTGACGCTGAACACGATTGACCTGGAGAAGTTGCAACAGCTGCTGAAAATGCGGCCGCTGGTCCGCGATCCTCACAACCCTGTGGTGTTTCAGCTACACGGTGGAGCTATCGAATTCAAGGACGTGAAGTTCGCCTATCCTCCTTCTCACTCCCTGGACCAGCTGTCCGGCCAACAAAGGCCTTATAAAAAGCATATGGGGGAAGATAGCCAAGACTCCAGCGCTTCGCGAGGCGTAGGCAAGCTAGTTTTAGATGGCTTTTCCCTGGAAGTTCCGGCTGGCCGCAGGGTCGCCCTCGTGGGAGAGTCAGGTTCGGGCAAGACGACCCTCATTCGCCTTTTATATCGTTTGGCAGACCCCTTGAGCGGTGTAGTCTCTATAGATGGCCAGGACCTGAAAACGCTCCCCGCCATGTCCTTCAGGTATTTATTTGAAGTTCACTGCACAGAAGCTCCAACAGCTCCATATTTACTTCTTGTCTCGAGCTTTCAATATTAGCGGGAGAACCAGCTCTTTTTGTACATTTGGCATGGACAGAAAAAGGTCCTGTCCTGTTTCGTGTGTTTCGTCAGTTTTTTGCTTTCATCCTTCCACAGCACGGATGCACCACTTTGTGATGCGATGCCCCCACTAACTTCTTTGTCCGTCCTTGCGTTTGTAAACTCAGCAGCAGCTTGTGAATATTTCAGGTTTCAGTCTCTGGCTTAGGAGGGGAAAATCTGCGTGGACTTTGGATCCATTGTTACCTGCCCTTCCCTGCAGGCGACATATTGGTGTTGTCCCACAAGACGTGTTACTCTTCAACGAATCCCTTGGGTTCAATCTTCGCTATGGAAGTCCAAATGCAACAGATGAACAAGTGAAGGTATCTTGCACTGAAGGCAGTGCACCACACGTCTTCTGTCCGCTTTCGCTAGTGACTAACAGTCTAACAGACAGCTCAGCAACTCAGCTAAGCTTAAACCACTTTGTCTATGGTCGTCGTTCCGTGTGGTAGGCTTGGGCATTCGGTTCCTCCTTCATGCAAGCAACGCGTGCATCTTTAATGATACATTTTATGAATTATAGTACAAATATTGTTTCGTTGCATACTTTTACAGGAGGCAATCCGGCTCGCTGAGCTAACAGAACTAGTGGAGTCGCTTCCATCTGGCTTGGACACGCCAGTCGGCGACCGTGGGGTGCGCCTCAGCGGCGGGGAGAAGCAACGCGTCGGGATTGCGCGTTGCCTTCTGCGCAACCCAGAGATTGTCGTATTTGACGAAGCAACCAGTGCACTGGATATGCATACGGAACACAAGATTCTGAAGGTGTGGTGCCACATATATTCCCGAGTTATCTGTTACCCCGGCTGATTTTGACAACTGCATGGAAGCTCCTTACACTTCAAAAGATATAGAGTCTAAAGAGGATGCTGGGTAAAAGCTCATGAGGAGAAGCCAAATGCGTTTTTTTTACACGAGAAACTTGCTCATTGTTATATGCAGGCAATGCGTGCAATATCTCATGGACGCACCACGCTTGTCATCGCACACCGCCTCTCTACTGTCGCAGGGGCAGATACAATTGCTGTACTTGACCAAGGCCGTGTCGCGGAAATAGGAACCCACGCTGAACTGTTGCAAAAGAAAGATGGGCTATATGCTTCCATGTGGGATAGACAAGTAGGCACAAGCTTAGTGAGGCATGACGCGCCAAGGACAGAGGGGCTTTGGACGACGGTGTAGTAGACGATGACCCTGTTGCTGCTGGTAATTTTACCGCCTAAAGCTCAAGGCAGGGGTTGTCTTGGAGGCAGGGGCTGTCTTGTTGTGCAGCGATGCACGCTATTTTTCTGTCCGTGGATTGCGTTTTGTGTGGGTCCTGTTATGCCAGCGAGAAGGCCAATTGGGGAGGGTCCTGAGCCGCGACTAGCCGAGCATTCATTTTTAGAGTGTAATCTGCGTAAGGTTTTTAGGCGGAACGTCATTGGAACGGTTTCCTTAGCACATTGTGCGGCAGGCTTTGCCGGAATTTATGAAAGTCTTTGCCCTGCATGCAGCAAAACAGATGCAGCATGAATGGGCAACGAAGGCAGGCAACTTGACCTGAAAATTCATACCGGAGAATTTTAAATATCACCATTCCACGCGTTCGGCCAATATACATGCATTCACCTGCTGCGAAGCCCAGTTGTCTTCAAGGCCAACAACAACTCACAGCAATCGCCTAGGAAAATGACTAATACTTGATTTTGCCTCTTGCCTTTTCATTGTGATATATGAACCGGGCGCAGATTTTACAAAGACTTTGATAAGGGAAATCTCTTTGAACAGACGTGCATCTAAGCATGCAACGGTTCAGGGGAATCACGACTATCGGAGGGCACCGAGATGATCTGGAGGTTGTAACCAAATTCACTTGTCGTCCCAGTGACCCCAGACACTGTGAATTTTTACACAGATACCAGAGTCAGATAACTGTCTTGGCCCTTCTGAGGTTCGCTAAGGATGACTTGTTAATTTGCCTAGCCCATACCAAAATCGCCAGGAATGCTCAGTCGTAGGGTTCATTGCGTGAATCCAAATCTTATGTTCTCTATACAATATTTTTCTGCTTTTGGATAAACGGGGCAGCCGTGACGAAGTGAGCCCGAGTTTTCCGTGCAGGAATTCAATATGAAAGTACATTGACGGCCGCATTGAGCTTTGTTCAAGAGCAGAGCTTGTTGCGTTGATATAAATAAAGAGGCATGCAGACTCAACAATAGTGGCCCACTCTCTCAATTTGTTGCCCACTGGTGGCAGGACCTCACTGTGAACATGAGCACAGGTGGTCAGTTTAGCAACCTGGCACTTACCATTTTGGGATAGTGAACACACCAGAGTATGTGAAATTAACGCGGCGAAGTGAGTGCTACAAATGGATAGACTTGGCTGGAAGCTTCCGTGGCTCATGAGACAAAGTGTACTGCAGCACACTCTCACAGCTGTACTATGCTGTGGGATCTTCGATCACGGCCTTCACCAGTGGGTGCATGCAAATTGTCATACCTTGAAACCCGTTACCTTAAAAGCCCAAATTACCCCTGAGTGTGCAGGTCTGAGCGAGGAGATCCCATCTAAAAGGTCCTTGACCTGAGCCCCATTTTGGTGGGTCGGTGCTCCGGCCGCGTGGTTGCCCCCTGAGTCAGCCCTAAGCTTGCGCATCCTAGCAGCAGGTCGCGTCCCCAAAGGCTTAATTCCAGTGCAGACTAGGCCAACTTTAGCAAGTCACCTGCTGTTTCGTATTGCCGGCCTCTAGAGGCCTCATGAGGACTTACTGTAGTTCCCGTGTACAACATCCCAGCTTCCCGGCTTGTACTCGCCGCTCTACGCTGAGCTCTACGCCTTAAGCTTCCACTGCGCCCATTTGCATTTGCCCTCCTCAGTAGTGTATGTTATTTTCACGTGTATGCCATTGGTGACAGGCCCAACAGATCCCCCTATTCTATCGCTTCTTTCGAACAAGATTTTCTTGTAGCGTCAAGTGTTGTGATGCGAGTGACCCCGTGCAGTTGGCCCTACGCTCTCTTACACGATTGCTTAGTGCACGTTGTGCACTGTGCTCGTGCTGCTAAAATTTGCCATGACAGTAACATTGCCATTGCTATTATTGATACTTTATCATTACTAGTCCTGCCTTGTATTTATCATTGAGTTAAGTTTACATTATATATAATATATATTATGCATGTACATCACTTGTATGCAACCTATAAGGTCACTTCAGCAGGTCAGCGACATATTCATCTCACATATACCATGTTAGTTCACTTTAGTCTTTATGCTGTGGGTGCCTCACTCTAGCCACTTGCTATCGTAATCCTAACCCTAGTGCGATGCTATTATGTATTTAGTGAACATGCACGTGCACATGTCGCCGCATGAGTGCTTCCTCCTCCGCATGCACAACTCGAAGATTGCTGGCGAGGCAGTCTAAAGTGAGAAACGGACTCGAACTGCCGCGTACACAGAGCGACACAGAATGGAACGGAATAGGGAATGAGGAAAGGGATGAGCGCTCTGTAAGCAACGCAAGAGGCTGTTAGGGGGTCATCGGGATGCCGGAAGGGGAAGAGCAAGTCTGGGTCCGTTGGTGTCCGCGCTGGCGGCGCCTCCAGGCATGCGTCAAGGCCGAGCATTCAGCAAGATGGTTAGCACGCTCCCATGTGGCGCAGTCCTCAGCTAGGCCACGACACTTGAAGAGGTACTACTCGTCATCTCCAGAGCCTCGCTGATCAAGTATATAATCCACAGCGTACTGGTCCGTTGGCTTGCCTGCCGCGTCACGGGTAGGAGGGCAGCCTAACACCGCTCCCTGGGGAATCAAGTCCGGAACGCGGGGGCGGTGAGGGGTGACACTCGTAGGTAGGCCGCAAAGCAAGGCGTTGTGCCGCGGCCCCGGCACGTTCGGTCTTCCCAAAGTGGCCCCGCTAACGGGGTTCAAACTTTGGAGAGCTCTTCAGGGCGGGTGGGCTCTTGCTGCTGAGCCATACCTTGTCTCCCACTGGATTCTTCTGCTTAGCATCCGCATAGGACTTCTGTTGCCGGCTGTGAGACAGAATACAGCGCCACATCATGAGAGCAAAGCTTTGTCATGGGGGAAGTGAGTGTAGGAGATAGAGCGCCAACAGTGTGAAAGTCCGTGGCTGTAAGGGGGTTCTCACCAATTATTACCTCAAAGGGTGAGAGCTCCGTTGAGGAGTGATTTGCATTGTGGGCAAGCTCTAACGCAAGCAGTATGCACGCATGCCTGGCCAATAGCAGTATTTCCTCAGAGCTAGGAAGGCCTTCTTCTGGCCTCAATACCCGGTGGCCACATGATCATGATGAGTATAAAGTACACGCGTGAGGAACCCAAAAAACTGAGGAAGGCAAATGTTGCAGAGGCCGTAGATGCAAACGCTCAAGCAGGGGGTTTCATAACGAAAGGTACGTTGGCGGTTGCGGAACTCGAATCGGGTAGCTTCACCGGTTTGCTCCACCGTGGTACTGCAAGAAGCTGGCCAATTCCCGATAGCTGGCCAGCTTCCTTCGGGTGTTGTGGGCCTTGCCGCCTGGCCTGCAGGTTCGGCAGCTGACAGAACTGGTACCAGAGAATCCTGTTAGGGGAGCTGGGTGGCTTGGACGTACTGAAGTGGCGTGTGATGGGCTAATGAGGGAGGCGAGGCAATGCGTCTGCCACCTGGTTTCGTGGTGCTTGTAAGCAGATGATTGTGATGCCTGAGAACTCTGCAAGGAAGTCGAGCCATTGACCACCCGTGCGTCCACGAAGGGGCTTCGACACTTTTAGCTGCTGTAAGTGGGTAAGGGTCTGATGGTCAGTATATGCGGTGACCATGGTAACTCGAAGTAGGTGGGACCACTGGTGGAGAGCGGCCACTAAGGCCAAACCGACGAGTGGCATGTTTAGCACGTTTGTCTCCAACAAGGCCTGGGTTCTCTCGTCTTTCAGTCCTTTTGCCTCTGCGCAGTTGCAGGCCTGCCCTCGGTGCCATTCTTCGAGCGAACTGGTGTGGGGCACTCCCTTGTATAGTGTCCCAGTCCGCCACACATCATACACGTTTCTCCAAAACGGCGTGCCCGGACGGCGCTGGAAGGACAGTCTCTTGCCATATGCCCCTTTCCTTTGCAATCGCAACACTCTGCTCCAGCTCCACAATTCGGGCTGGGGTGGTTCACCTTTGTGCCTGCAGGTGCAGGCTGATTAGCTACAACCAACCTTTTGGGGCACCTTGAGTTCAACTGGAGCTGCCATCTGCGTTGCTCCTCGTATGTTTTTACCCAAGGGGTTTCAAGCTCCGCTGAAGCTGCTGCTGCTGTACTCCAATGTGGAAATTTGACCGTTTCCCAATGAGTTACTGCCCTGAGCCAATGAGTTACTGCCCTGAGCTACTTGACGGGTAAGTTGGCTAGAAAACAGCCGAGGGTGTCAGCGGCTGGCATCGATGTATCCCGTGCTACTCTCTTCGCAAAGTTGACAGAATATTTCTCCTGGTTCCAAGTCCACCAGTTCCCTGCTATCTGACGTAGGACTTTATCACGATTGAAAACATTGTAGCATGTCACGTTGTAACTGCGTATCACGCTGTAATTGTGTCCAGTTTGTCATCCCTGCACCGGTGTCCCTTCAGTGTAGCCATTACCCCAGGGCCTCCCCTTCCAGGTATTCCTCGACCTGTAATCCCCATTGCGGTCTTCCCAGACACATCTTCGTAAGCTGTGGCTCCACCACTTCCAGGAAGCTCTCTGTGTTTTGACCTCATTCACGTGGCAGCTGCGGACAGACGGTTGGGGGGTCTCCTGCGCCTTTTTGCGTAGTATAAGGGATTTTAGCTGTGTTATCTGCCTCTCCAACCGTGAAACTCCCTGGGCACGATCCACCTTGGGCGCCTCCGGTACAAAGTCGTCAGAGGCAGCTCTCAGTGCCGATTCAAGTGGCACCTTTGGTCCCTTAGACGGCAGTAGCGGAATATTTGAACGCCCGTCCCAGCCAAGGAGAAGTCTAGTCCCGCATCTTGAGGGGACGGCCTGGCAAGGGGAGATCTATGTGACTTGAGTTTGCCCTAATGGAATTCCCTAGCGTAGATGACATGTTTCGATCCAGGAATTCTAATTTACCCGCTGGTGAAGGTTTGGGCCACACGCAGGATGGCAGCTGGTTCCCGCGTACTACATTTCGGAGCTGCTCCGGGATTCAAACCCGGGACCTCTCGTTTGTGAATACCTGATACACGTAAGTCGTTTCAGTGCCTCAACGTCATTACTATAGATGTGAATATGTAAGATTGCTAGCATACTTTGTTTCCTGTCGCACTCAGGAACTCAGGAAACAGCAAAAGCAACATCAGAAAAACAGTTTAATAGTGGAACATATGCTTTTGTGGCCTAAACTTCCTTAAAAATAGGGCTGTAACGACACGAAAGCAAGTGGAAGCAGCCTTTCACTGGCACAGACCAACTCCAAGGCGCTTCCCCCCTTCAAAGAACTAAGATGAACAGATGTACAAAAAGCAAGCCAATGTTTCATTCGCAGCGTTGTATAACCCCAAACCAAAATGTATTGCAGATTGTCCAGTCGTCACCTGCACAGCAAAAGCAAGTCCAAAAGCAAGCCTGTCATAAGAAAATGAGGCAAAGGATGTTCAAAGCATTGCTACGTGCTGATTTGCGTGACAAGTCCCGACGCCTTTCAAGACGATGCATCCCCTCTATTCATATGAGCAGCATGTTGACGTCTGCGTTTTATTGCTGATTACGCTTCGGGGGTAGCTGTGAACTGAGCTAATCATTGCGCATGCGTTTGTGGATGTTGCGCAGAGAAGAGTAGTGCAACAAGGTCATAGCATGCATCACAGGTTCTGCGTCTGCCAAATTCCCCAGTGTTGCTACTCCTCTTATCTTAGCTCTTGGTATTCATGCGCTGTGACGCATCCACCTAGTGATGTGCTATCAAGCACGCCGGTGTTTTAGCACACCCGAGCAAAGTTAGTCTACTCACTAGCCTACCAGGCGTCGTTATGCTTCGTTTTTTGAAGACGTTGCTGTGTGATCGATCTCTGGAGCATCATTATGGCTGGTTCGCAGTTGGCGACCTCACCAGCAACCAGGCATTGCGAACCTGCAGTGTTGCGCATCTCAGGTAACAGTCTGTGGCTGTCGGTTAGTCCTCAGTCACCGACCAGGTTTGTCCCACTAGCAATTATCTTCGAGTTAATGGCTGCCACTTAAGGATTAAAGGGAACTGAAGGGGCCGATTAAGTTATCGGAACGCTTGAGAGAATGCTCGCAACGTGCAGTTGTGTAGGGACGTGTCAATGAATTATTTGTTCGTCTAAAAAAACGTGGTATGCGTTGGGAGCTTGTGGACTGTCGGTGGTGCAAGCTGGCAGGGTTGATTGACACTCCGCTGGTTCCCGTTGAGCACGTTTTTTTCGCAACAAATTCCCCTCTGCTACCTTGCAGAGTATATATTTCTTCAACTGTCTTGTTCACCCAGGCACAAAATGCTCTGCACACCAGCAAAAACCGGCGTATGCCTTTCTTCTAGTGAGACACCACGCCGCAAGGTTTGTACAGAGGGGGCGCTTGTTTGTAGTATTCATTTGCTGAAGAGCTGCATGTGTGCCAAAAGTAAATGCACAGATGGGAAGAAATGTTAGAGTTCGATTACGAATGCTTGACTCTTCCGAGGATTTCTCGGCGCGGCACCTGTTTTCCTGACGCAGCGCCGGCGCGCTCCTGCTGAGCTACGGCTCATCTAGAGAAAAAGTGTTGAACGTCCGTTCGTTGGCACGCTCCGGGATATGAAACTCTCCAACTACATCGACGACTACACGGATAATTAATTTCAGCTTGAATGGTGGGAAAAGTTGGCATCATTTATCAGGATGCAGGGACGCAAGATCCACTGCTCTACTGCCTGAGCGGATCTAGAGCACGGATTCGTTTCAACGTTTCACCAGTTGAACTGTTTTAAGGAGCCTGGCCGTTACTTTTGAACCCTTTATTGTTTAACCCCACAAATAAGGTTTACTGGCTACACAAGGACCCCGTGGGACGGATGGAAACTCGCACGCTCAGACCCTTTAAGATAAAAACTTTCGCCAGGTTTGCCAGTGCCTGCTCACCAACCCTCTTCAACGCCGCATTGACGCGGGTGCGAACGAACACGATATTTCCTTAGTGTTCCGATTTGATCATATTCACCTTCAGTTTGTCGCTATTTCGTTTCTGCGGATAGATATTTCTCCATTTGAGATATTTCAAACTCCAGTCGGCAGAAATGCTGTCTGTAGCGTTCGCCTCCTTCCTCAGCGCCTCGCTGCTATTGTTGAGCGAAAACAGCTCACAGGCTATTGCGTCAGCAACCGTAAAATATACTGCAAAACTTGGTAGGCGATAAACCCCTGCTCTTTCGCCCACTTTCTGCCTTTATTTGCGCCTGCGTGCGGCCCATGGCTGCGCGTGGGAGTTCGACCAAAAAATTGCGTTTAAGTAGTTCATACTACGTTTATTCTCTCAATTTAAAATATAGTAAGGGATTTGCAAGAAAGAACCCGCGTGTTTGAACACAATGGCTGCAGGCACCACTGTCCAATGTCTCAGCGAAATAAACGGTGCCCGTGAAGCAGCTGGATTGGCTAACTTCGCCGACGCAGCGACCAAAGAAGAGAAAATATCTGAACCTAGCTCCTCAGAACTTGAAAGCGAATGGAAAAAGCTTTGCGAATATTTGATACCAGTAAGTTACTGAACACGATCCTGATTTATCTCCATTAGCCTCAACGCGCGCTAGTACTGTAATTCTCTCGCTTATTTCTCTCAGCCACCATCTCAAGAAGAAAGCGTCCAAGCAACTGCAGAGCCCTTCAAGGATGGAACCTATGCTTTCAAATCGTTGACCGCCGAGCAACCCGACTGCGAAAAAACTGTTGATTACTGGAAGGCAGCCTACAAAAACTTCACTGGAATGCCTCCACCAAAAAGTGAAGACACAAGCATATACAGCAAACAAGATAACGTCTCTTTTGTAGCTCTGTACAACCCCATACCCAAAGCCACAGCAGACTGCCGAGTCGTCACTTGCACTCAAACAATTACCGCTGCTTCAGTTCCTGCAGCTGCAGCTGCGCAAGGTGATGGCGACAGCGAAGCCGACACCAGAACCAAAACAAATGGCTATGCGTTGATTTGCAAGACGATGCCTGCTGCTTTTGAAAGTGACAACACTCCTCCATTCACGTAAGCAACATTTTAGTCCTTAAGTCGCAGTGCTACACACATCGCCTCTATTGCTGTTGTTGGACTGACTCGCGTCCGCATGCGTTTCGCAGGGAAGAGCAATGGGACAAGATCAAATATTCCCTCACAGGTTCCGCGTCAATAGCAGCCCCAAGCCTGGTTGCTCTTGCCATTCTGGCGCTCGGCATTACGACTGTATGAAGTTTCGAGCTGTCAGCTGTAAAATACTGCCTGCATCGTTTTTTGCCGAAAACCCGATGCAAAGATGAAACGCTGCGCACTTGCCTACCGAAAAAGCCCTTAAATTTTAAAAAAACGATTCCTTTATAACCTACTCCTATTTCTGCCGCACGCTTGTAGGGCACCTTCGCGGAAGGAAAAATGTACATGCTTACGGCATTTCCCAGAATCGTGTAAAACCAAATTCAGCTCCTTTTAGCGACAAACTATGCATGCTATTTTAGCATATGCAGGTTACTCGTTGCTTTTCACCAGGCACAATTCTCCGCTCCCTGATCAAATAACATGCTCACCAAATGGAAAAGCCTGCTTGGAGAGACTTTGAATGATACTTCTAGGGCTGGCACAAAGGAATGAACATGGACTGGGTAAGCCAGCGGTGACATTGAGCTGCAACGCACGCCTTGTCGCTGGAATTTCGAAGCATTCCCAGCACCCCATTGGTTGCTCCGCGCACGTTGGAGCTTTCACGCCGCCTTGCGGCGTTTGGCGAAACGATTTTGGTTTATTTTCAAAAACCATTCTCTCTCTTATTGGAAAAATGTGGAGCCACGTAGAAAGCTACACTTTTCAGCTCCTGCGCACATTCGGCGAGTTATTCCAGGGTTGCACGAGGTGAAATCGTCTTTATGCTTGAGGGAACATCCACAGTATGCAGCTATGTAGAATAAAATGCAATCATTTTTGAGCTGGTGCTGTAGGCTTCTGTGGAGTTTTCGTGTTGGTGGTGGACTGGGTCAGCATTGCACTGCCTCTGGGATTTGCGTCGAGGGAGTGTCTTTCCATGGGGATACTTGCTCGCAGCCACTTTAAACAGCATATTTTTTTTCTCGCTCGCCCCATGCAATTTGGGACGCAACGTCGTGGGCACTGTTGCCAGCTTATTAAAATTGTGGGTGCAACGTCCTGCGCACTCATGAAAGCCAGTGCATTTGAAATTGCCTGGCAGCGGAAGTCACATGCCTAGCAAAGTTTGTGCAGCCTGAGGCAAAGCGATTATTTAGTTCCTATTTACTCGGTGTGCGTTGGAAAGCAATACTAGGAGAGAAATAAGTTGTGGAACTATTTGGTTAGTGACTGGCTGGTACAAGGTCCTGTTTCTGCTGAAGTGCAGGGCTCTGCGAGCAAAACTGCTGGAAGCCCTCTCGTTGAGAACATTTTGCGGATTGTAAAACCTGCAAATTAAATCAAGTTGCAATACTCCATGAATTGATTGGTGACAGAGCAACTGATAGATGGGTTCGGTTTCAGGCTGTCAGCTGCAGCAGGCAGGATACCCCTTGGCGTGGGAGACCGCTTGGATCTTGAGGGCGAAATTTTCCAGGCGTTCTATTGCTCGAGTCATGTTAAGAAGCGTGGCCTTTTTACTCACACGTCAGTAGGTTCGTTGAGACATAAGCATTATCGGGTGCAGCCACGTTCATTTTCAACGTTTGCGGCCCGCAAACTCCGATCCTGTTCACAGTTTGTGTGACCTCCAGCGGCACTAGAACCCTCTTCAACCCCACACTGAGGTGCGCACGAATCGCCGCAGCTTCTCCCTCATCTGCCGGCTGTAGTACTATTTATTGACTGTTCAGATATTGTGCTCCTTCATGTAACACTTTCTTCATCTGGGATATTTAAAGGACCAGTCAGCGTAAATGTTTCTTGTCAAGTTGGCGTCTTGCCTCACAGCCTGGCTGCTGTCGTTGGGCAAGAAAGTTCAGAAACCACCTCACAGTGTGCACTAGTGCCGCCTTCCTTTCATGCTCCCCTTTATCAAGTGCCTTCTCAGGCATATAATTCCCAAACATCGGCAAAGATGTTGAAAGATGGAACGTATGCTTCCACGTCCCTTACTGCCGAGTAGCCGAACTAAGGGGGAAAATGTCAGTACTTGAATGCAGCGATAAAAGACTTCACTAGACTGGCGCTATCAAAGAATGAATCTGGAAAACTGTTTAGCAATTGATACACTGTTTTTTTTGCAGCCCTGCACAACCCTTGATCTAAAGCCACTGCGGATTACCGAGTCGTCACTTGCCCTCAAACGACACTTTCGGCTTCACGTTTGGGTTGCATGCCAACATCTGGCGAAGCTACAAGAGCTGTCTATGTGTTGATTTGCAAGGCGAAGCCTACTGACGCCTACTGCTTTTTGAAGTGGCAGCGCTGCTCCATACATGTAGGCAACAATTTGTTTCGCGCGTCACAGTGCTGCTCACGGTGTCACGATTGCTCTGAAATCGGTTGCACACTGCCTATGCGGTTGCGTGTTCTTCACTGGCCCGAACAGTGGGACGTTGTCATATCTTCTCTCAAAGATTCCGGGTCAGTAGCAACTCCAAGCTTGGTTGCTTTTGCCATCGTGACATTCGGCATTACGATTTTGCACCCCTCGTCCTATTCGATGAAAAGTACCACATGCATTGTGTTCTGCCCTAATTTCGGTGCTGCTTTGAGGGACAGCGCACGTGCTGACCAGAGGGACTTTTCTCACTTTTTCAAATCATCACTTCGCAAGCTTCTCCCAATTTTGCCGCATAATTTAATCGCAACTCCACGAGATGCAAGCCGTATATGCTTACAACATTTTCTGGGATGATCAGAGGCCGATATTTCAAGCTTCAGCTGTCTTCAGTGACAGATTATGCTAATGCCTGGCAATCCATTCGCTAAGTCTGGCACAGAGAAAAGGGAAGTAGATGATACCGGGTTGTTCGATGGCAAGATCGTATGTTTCCTTGGCCAAATAGTTTACTTTTCAGTCAAAATAAGTAAAACTCTCTGTGTTGTCTGATGTTTTTCGAGGTGATACAACGAGTTTGGGGGCAATATGGACTGTCGATACTGGCGGCGGCATTTACGCGCGACACACACTTTGTCGTTGAGCATTTGGAGCACACCATTGACTACCAGTCATTCGTCGCAGCTTTTACGCTGGCGGAAGGCACTCTGGGCAACTCCAGTGGACCCCAGCTCCCTGCTATTGGGAAGAAACAAAATAAACTGGGGTAACACGGGAACCGGCAGCTTGCCGAATCTACTCTTTCAGTTTCCCCCTGTACTCGGAAGTTCATATCGGGAGACTACTTATTTGAGGCTCATACGGATGAGGCGCTCGCGTTCTGCTTAACCACAGATCAAACACCAATGCTGAACAATCTGCCTTCGAGGCCAACAATCAACTTGAAATCTGTCACTCATTTATCGATTTATGCTCAAAAACTCAGAAGTTCTTGGACGAAGCTATAGAAAGATTGGACTTTGCGTGCACAGGTACAGAGGTGCACTGATGACTTTTTGATGTGGATCTAGTGCTCTGCGTACTACCACTCACAAGGTGTTGTTCGGAGGCGTCTTCGTTTTGGTCTTTCCATTCACATTCAATTCACCCAACAGTTCTTAAAGGGCACGATTTTAAATTAATAGTTTGATTGAATTTCAAGTGGTGCAGTTCTGCAAGCGCTGATCTACAGTTCAGTGCTCGACCCTAACAAGCGGGCACTGCTCACCACAGATCCCCGGATGCATTGACGACAGCAGCAACCACACCGTCGGCTTCCAATGTAACTTCCTTCTGCAGTACCTTGGTTGATACCCCTGCTTTTTCAAGGCGATTCTTTAATTTTTCCCACGGAAGCGTTTTTTCTGTGTCAATTTCTCAAAGATGCTCCACTGGAACTTACCACCACTTCTTAGCAGTTTGTTACTGGTGCTGACCGCCTCAAAACTGGGCAGCTCACAAACAAGTGCGCCAACAGTCAAGTACACTGCAACTCTTGGTAAGCAGTTAGCATTTACCCGCCTGTTTCCTTCGTACTGAAGCCCAGGTTGGCTTGCGTTCGTTACTATAGGGACAGGGTTCAAGTCAACTTCTGAAAAGTGACATTATGCGACATGGCTCTGAGTCCATTCTATTCTTCAAGAGGTGGGCTTAGCTAATCGGGCAAAATATAGGTATGTGTGGATGCAATTACTGCAGGGGAGAACGTTGTGTGCCTTAGCGAGTTCAACGCTGCACGTGAGGCGGCTGGGTTGGCCAACTTCATAAAAGCACCAAAGGAAAACGAACTAACCGATCCACAAACAGAACTAGAAGAAGAGTGGAAAAAAGTTTGCACGCATTTGATCCCAGTAAGTGACACAAAATATTACCAGAGTCAGGATCACCAAGGATGTCGTGTAGTGCAGCATTATCTTCTTCCTTTACTCAGAGCGAAGAAACGGAAGGAGCGGCTAAGTCAAGCTCAGCGAATCCCTTTGAAGATGGAACATATGGTTTCAAGCGCTTAGCTGACGCAGAGCCCAATTGTAAGGAGGCAGTTGATTACTGGAACGCAGCCTTCAAAAACTTCACTGGACTGCCGCCATCAAAGACTGAAGGCACAGACCTGTACAAGAAGCAAGACAATGTTTCTTTCGTGGCCTTATACAATCCTTCCTCTAACGCCACAGCCGACTGCCGAGTCGTTACTTGCACTCAAACGACTACCTCCGGTTCACTTCCTGCAACCGCGACAAGTGGTGGGGAGAGCGGAACAACGAAAAATGGCTATGCACTGATTTGCAAGACGATGCCTACTGCTTTTGCAAATGACACCTCTGCTCCGTTCACGTAAGTGACATTTTGATCTTTCTGTCGCAATGCTACCCAGATCGCCTTAATTGCTGTGAGTTGCACTGAATCGCGCCTATGTGATTGCGAGTGGTTCACAGGCAAGAGCAGTGGGACAGAATCAAATCTTCTCTTACAGGATCCGCGTCAATAGCAGCTCCATGCCTGGCTGCTTTTTTGATTGTGGCGTTAGGCATTACTTCTTTGTGATGTTTTCGTGCTATCAGCTGTAAACTAGCGCCTGCATGGTTGCTTGTTGGAAGTCGGATGCAGGCGATGAAACCCCGCACACTTGCCTACCAAAAAGACTCTTACCGTTTTTTGAAGCCATTACTTAGTAACTTCCTGCCATTTCTGCCACACGCTCAAAGCGCATTTTTGCGGGAGGGAGACTGCGCGTACAACAGCTTCCCGAATTGTGGAAATCTTAATTTAGAGATTCAGCTCCTTTTAGTGGCAGATTGTGCATGCAGCTGTGGCATAACTTATATGTCGATCTTTGCTGACTCTGGGATTAAGAAAGAGAAGGAAGATGATGCCGGTTATCACCTGGCACATTTGCACGGCACCTTCGTCAAACAATGTGCTAGCCAAATGGGAAAACTCGCCTTTGACACCTTCGATATTTCTGGAGCTAGTAAAGTGGACTAAGATATGGACTACCTAACCTAGCAATGATATCCACCTTCAACAGACATCTTGGAATTTCGAAGCTGTCCAAGCAATCCATTGACTGAGTGACTTATGTAGGAGACACTACGCTGCCTTTTATTGTTGGGCCGAAGCCATTCTGGGTAGCTCCATATAAGCGTCGCCGTCTCGCACCAGAACTACCTGGAACCGAGGGCAAAACTTCTTCTTTCTCCATTTATTTGTCCAGCTCCTCCGCAGATAGAGAACATTCTATTGAGGGAAGGTTCTCTATCTGCCAGGCTTGCACGCGGTGAAGTCGTCTTCATGCTTGTGATAATACTCGGAAAATGCAACTATATAGGGAGGATAAAAAACTTTTTTTGAGCTAGTGCTGTTAGCATTTCATAAAACTGCAGGCTTGCGTGGTAGAGGCTCTCCGGTCGGTCACCGCTGCACTCTCCACATGATTTGTGCCGAAGAAGGTTCCTTTCACGAGAATAGTCGCCCGGACCTACCTTTCTTTGCATGAGTTTCTCCCCAAAACGCTCATTCAATCGGGTGCGACGGCATGCGCAGCTTATTTCTTGCTAGTACACGTAAGATGCCTAGGAGAAGTTTCCAAAGCCTGCAGAAAAGCGGCTGTTTCCCCCCAATTTTTTGTGTGTGGGCCTAGGCTAAATGTTTAGAGTAAAGGAATTCTGGAAGTATTTTGCCAACGATGCGCTACTATGAGCCCTTCCTAAGGCGGCGCCGGCCTGTTCTAGTGCGGCGCGGTGGGAGCAAAAGTACTGAGCAGCCTCCCCTTAAAGCATTCCACGGGCGATGAAGCCTGCCTGCTGAACTGAGCTGAAATATTCCATGAATTCAACTGGTAGAAATCGCATGTTTTGTTTTGTGGGGGAGAGCGATTGGAGAACACCTTAGCGTGAGGGAAAGCGTGGATCTAGAGCACGAACTCTTTTCGTCGTTCCCCTGCCTGAGTTACGTAGTAAAACATGACCAATGCTTATAAGTTTCAATTTGCTTTCTGATAGATTGGCTTTTTCTGCTACGGAAAACTCACTTTTAACAGTTGCGGGCTTGCTGCCTCAGATCCTACCTAGAGTCTTGTGCGAGCATCGTCAGAACGAGCTCACTACGCATTTTCAGTGCCGTATTGACGTGGGCATAAAATACAGCAACTTCTATTCAATCTGCCCTCTCGAATATTATTTTATTAAATTTGCAGACATTTTTGCCCTCACACAGACATTTCTTCTCCCGGGGGATTTCAACGCCCAGTCAATGGATATGGTACGCTTGAGCTTCGTCTTCCTGAGCGCCTCGCTGTTATTATTGTGCGATAACAACTCAGCTGTAGCTGGACAAAATACTGTAACGTACACTGCAAAGCTTGGTAAGCAATTCACCTTGGCTCTCACGTGCACTTTCTTTTGAGTTTGCTGACTCTGCTTTGGAGCGATTCCAACAATTTTGGGCAACACCGCATTTACTCTCCTGTTCAAATGTGTAATTAAAATCATATGCAAATAATTGAGATTGCTTGGACTCAATGGTTGCAGGTGGCACTGTCCAATGTCTCAGAGAAGTAAACGCTGCCCGTGAGGATTGGGCCACTTTACTGAGGCAACAACCGACGAAAAAAAAATATCTGACCCTGGAGAAGGGGAGCTTGCTGAAAGCAAATGGAAAGACCTTTGTGAATATTTGATACCCGTAAGGCGCTGAGCATTATGTAGACTTCGTTCCATTAGCCTCATCGTGTGCACTGGAGCTGTCTTCATTTCTTGCTTCCTTCTCTCAGACGCCATCCGAAACATATGGCGCCCAAAAGGCTGTAGATCCCTTCAAAGATGGAACGTATGCTTTCAAGTCCCTCACTGCCGAGCAACCAAACTGCACTGAAACTATCGATTACTGGAAGGCAGCCTACAAAAGCTTCACTGGTCTGCCGCCTGCAAAGGGTGAAGCGGGAACACTATACGACAATCAGGACAATATTTCCTTTGTAGCCCTATACAACCCTTCATCTAGTGCCACTGCAGACTGTCGAGTCGTTACTTGCACTCAAAAGGCGTCTCCTGCCGCCCTTTCGGCTGGTGTGTCAAGCGGCGGCAACGATGCGAACACGAAATTGGGCCACGCTATGCTTTGCAAGACGACGCCTACTGCTTTTGAAAATGATAGCACTGCTCCATTTACGTAAGTAACACTCTGGTCCTTGTGTCACACTAGTACCCAGATCTACCTGATAATTTTAGGCTGGACTGAATCTTGTCTACTTGACTGCGGGGCTTTCGCAGGCAAGAGCAATGGGACAAGATCAAATATTCTCTCACAGGATCCGCGTCGATAGCAGCTCCAAGCCTGGTTGCACTTGCCATTGTGGCATTCGGCATTACGGCTGTATGATGTTTCGAGCTGTCAGCTGTGAAATACTGCTTGCTTCGTTGTTTGCCAAAAGCCCGATGCAAAGGTGAAACGTTACGCCTTTGCCTACCAAAAGGGCTTTTCACATTTTCTTAACGACTTCATCATAACCTGCTGTCATTTCTGGCTCATGCTTGTAGCTCACCTTCGCGGAAGGAAAAGTGCACATGCTTACTGCATTGGCCGGAATCGTGTAAGGCCGAAGTTAGAGATTCAGCCCCTTTTAGCGATAAACTAACCTGCTACTTTAGCATATGCCGGCCATTTGCGGTTTCACACCTGGCACACTTGTACGGCTCCCTGGTCACATAGTATTCTCACCGCCCCTTGTGACAGCTCCGATATTTCCAGAGCAAGTGCAGGAGTCCAAAATATGGACTGGGTAAGCCAATAGTAAAATCTACCTGTCACGCACACCTTGTCGTTAGAATTTCGAGAAATTCCCAGCGCCCTATTGATTGCTTGACGTGAGTAGGAGCCTTTAGGCTGCCTTGCAGTACTGGGCTGAAAGTTTTCTGCTTTGCTTCTGTAGAAAACGCGCTATCAACTACTGAAATAGTGTGAGGCCACGAAGAAAGCTGAATCTTTTAGCATCTCTGCACATGTAGAGCTGCGTATTGTGAATGTTTTCACAAGCATAAAGACGATTTCATTCCGTGCAGGCCTGGAGTAGCTTGCCTCTCCACAAAGTTCTTGCACGAATTTCATGTGGAGAGGCGGGCTATTTCAGGCCTGCACTGGCTGAAATCGTTTATATGCTTGTGGCAACATTCACAATAAGCAGCTACATAGGAAAAACTAAATATCAATTTTTAAGCTGGTATTGTGCGTGTTTGTGGAGTGTTCGTCGCGGTGGTTGGCTGGGTCAGAATTGCACTGTGTCTGCGTTTCGTGTCAACGAAGGTTCTTTTCACGGGGATACTTGCACGTAGCCGCTTTCAACCGCATATATTTCTCTTCATTTGCCGCATTCAACGGGGGGCGCAACGTCGTGGGCACCGTGGCCAGCTTATTAAAATTGCTTGCGAGCGGAAGTCACATGCCTACCAAAGTGTATGTAGCCCGGAACAAAGCGGTTGTTTGGTCCCTATTTTCTGGGTGTGCGTCAGAAAGGAATATTAAGAGAGAAATAAATCGTGGGAGCATTTGGTCAATGACTGGCTGTTACAAGCTCTTCTCGAGGCAGTCCTGCTGCTGAAGTGTGGTGCCAGGGAAACAACGGTGCTGAAAGCCCGTTCTTTCAGAGCATTCTGCGGGTTTTAAAACCTGTAAATTAAACAGAGTTACAAAATTCCAGAAGTTTACTTGTGAGAGAGCGACTAATGGATGGAGTCGGTTTCAGACTGTCGGATGCAGCAGTCAGAGACTGCTTGGATCTACAAGGATTTTTTCAAGTGTTCTATCGTGTAAGCCGTGTTAAGAAGCATGGCCATTTTACTCACCTTCTAATGCTTTTCTTGAGACATAAATTTTACCGGTTACAAAGATATTTATTTTCAACATTTGCACGCTGACCACCTCATATCCTGTCCATATAGTGTGTGAGCGTCGGCAGTACTACCTCACCGACCCTCCGACGCCACAAGTGGGCAAGAGGACCTTCTCCTTCATCTACCGGCTGTAATGTCGTACTTTGACTTTTCAGGTATTTTGTTTTTTCGTGTGACAATTTCTTCATCCGGGATATTTAATGGACCAGTCAACAGAGATGTTCCGAATGAACTTGGCAACTTTCCTCAGCGTTTCGCTGCTGTGGTTGAGCGAGAAGAGCTCACAAGCAGCTGCAGCAACTACCGTAAAGTATACGGCAAAGCTTGGTAAGCCCTTAATCTGGGGTGCTTCGCCGAGTTTCTACTTGAATTTGACTTTGTTGCGGCCCACGGCTGGGGCCGGGCGTCAACTCTAACAATTTTGCTGGTGCACTTGAAAATGTGCTTAATCCCGTATGCAAAAGCGTAACGAAGAACATACAGAAAAGAATGGGGGTGTCCGGAGTCAATGGTTGCAGGTAGCTCTGTCGAATGTCTTGGCGAAGTCAACAACGCCCGTCAGGCAGCTGGATTAGCTAACTTCATTAAGGCAACAAATGACGGAGACAAAATATCTGATCCTGGATCCGCGGATTTAACTGATGGCGACTGGAAAGAGATTTGTGAATATTTGGTACCTGTAAGGCGCTGAGCATTACCTGAACTCATTTGCGTTAGCTTCATCGCGTGCACTAGCGCTGTTTTCATTTCTTTCTTCCTTCTCTCAGACGCAACCCGAAGCACATAGTTCCCAAGCGGCTACAGAGACTTTCAAGGATGGAACGTATGCTTTCAAGGCCCTTACTGCCGAGCAACCAAACTGCACTGAAACTATCGATTACTGGAAGGCAGCCTACAAAAACTTCACTGGACTGCCACCATCAAAGAAGGGAGCTGGAAAATTGTACGAGAATCAAGACAACGTTTCCTTTGTAGCCCTGTACAACGCTTCATCTAATGCCACTGCAGACTGTCGAGTTGTTACTTGTACTCAAAAGACGTCTGCTGCTGCCGTTTCGGCTAGCGTGTCAAGTGGCGACAGCGGCGATACCACGAAATTGGGCTACGCTTTGATTTGCAAGACAATGCCCACTGCCTTTGGAAATGGCAGCATCGCTCCATTCACGTAAGCACACTCCGGTTCTTGTGTCGCAGTGCCACCCACATCGCCTTTATTGTTTTAAATTGGACTGAACTGCAGCCATGCAATTGTGGGCGGTTGACAGGCAAGAGCAATGGGACAAGATCAAATATTCCCTCACAGGTTCCGCGTCAATAGCAGTTCCAAGCCTGGTTGCTCTCGTCATTGTGGCATTCGGCATTACGGCTCTATGATGTTTGTCGCAGTCAGCTGTAAAATACTGCGTGCATTGTTGTTCGACGAAAACCCGATGCAAAGATAAAACTCTGCGCACTGGCCTAACGAAAAGGTCTTAAAATTTGAAAAACCATTTCTTAATAACCTACTGCCGTTTCTTCCGCATGCTTGTAGCTCACCTTCGCGGAAGGAAAAGCGCACATGCTTACGGCATTGTCGGGAATCGTGCAAAACTAAGTTTAGAGATTTGGGCCCTTTTAGTGATAAATCATGCCTGCTATTTTAGCATATGCCGGTCACTCGCTGCTTTTCACCAGGCACAGTTCTCCGATCCGTGATCAAAGTAATATTCCCACCAAATGGAAAATCCTGATTGGGAGGACTTTGACTGATACTGATACTGAAGATGGACTAGGTGAGCCAGCAGTGACATTTAGCTGCGCCGCAGAGCTTGTCGCCGGAATTTCGAAGCATTTCCAGCACCCAAGTGATTGCCCCGCATACGTTGGAGCTTCTAGACCGAATTGTGGAACTTGGCGAGAGGTTTTTTTTTAATTTCATAAACCATTCCCTCTCTCACTGAAATAATGTGAGGCCACGTAGGAAGCTCCACCTTTCAGCTCCTGCACACACTAAGTGAATTTGTTGTGGAGAAACGAGTTACCCTAGGGTTGCACGGGGTGAAATCGTCCTTATGCTTGTGGGAACATTCACAGTGTGCAGCTACATAGAATAAAGTGTGATCAGTTTTGAGCTGGGACTGTAGGCTTTTGTGGAGTATTCGTGTTGTGGTTGGATGGGTTAGCATTCCACTTTCTCCACTTTGCGTGGAGAAAGTTTCTTTCCATGGGGATACTTGCTCGCAGCCACTTTCAACAGCACATTTCCCCACTCATTTTCCTCACGCAATTGTGGGTGCAACGTCCTGCGCACTCATCAAAGCCAGTGTATTTGAAATTGCCTGGTAGTTGAAGTAACATGCCTGCCAAAGTTTGTATAGCCTGGAGCGAGGCGATTGTGCAGGGTTTAGGGCTGACTGGGTATGCATTGGAAAGGAATATTTATAGGCAAATGTATCGTGGAAGTATTTGGCCAATGATTGACTTCTGCAGGTTCTTCTCAAATCAGTCCCCGCCCGTTTCTGCTGACGTGCGGAAAGCTCTCTCGTTGAGAGCATTCTGCGGGTTGTGAAACTTGCAGACTAAACCAATTTGCACTACTTCGTAAATTAATTGATGGTAGAGGGACTGATAGAAGGGGTCGGTTTCAGGCTGTCGGCTGAAGTAAATCCCTTGGCGTGAAAGACTCCTTGGATCTAGAGGGAAAGCTTTTTTAAGTGTTCTATTACGCGCATAGTGCTATGTTATGCGACATTTATACTCACACTTTAATGTGTTTCGTGAGACACAAGCATTATCGGTTATTGTGACACCCATTTTCAACATCTGCTGGCTCACCACCTCAAATTTTCTCCATACATAGTCTTGTGTGAGCGTCGGCAGTCCTAGCTCACCGACCATCTTCAACGCGGCATTGAGGCAGACACAAAAGCAGCTTCTCCTTCGTCTTCCAACTGTAGCTTTATTTTTTCTCACTTTTCGGATATTATGTTCCTTCAAGCAACTGTTTTTACCCGTGTTAAACTTGAAGGGCGAGCCGGCGGAGATGTTCCGTGTGAACTTGGCGTCTTTCCTCGGCGTCTCGCTGCTGGTGTTAAGTGAGAAGAGCTCAGAAGCAGCCGCGGGAACTACCGTAAATTATACAGCAAAGATTGGTAGGTAGTCTTGGCTGTCTCACCCATTTTCTACTGGAATTTGACTTTGTCGTGGCCCACGTGGGGCTCGGCGTAAACTCCAAAAATCTTCCGTGTGCTCATGAGATCGTGCTTAACCTCATGCTTAAAAATATAACAAAGAAGAGAAAATGGGGGCTTTCGGACTCAATGTTTACAGGTGGTTCTGTCGAATGCCTTGGCGAAGTCAACGCTGCCCGTGAGGCAGCTGGATTCGCCAACTTCATTAAGGCAGAAACTGAGAAAGAAAAAATTACCGACCCTGGTTCCACAGAGCTTCCTGAAGGCGGATGGAAAGATCTGTGTGAACATTTGATACCAGTGAGTCGCCAAGCAGGCTGCGGGAAGGCTTCATTTCATTAGCCTCATCCTGTGCACTAGTGCTGTCCTCATTTATTGGTTACTCCTATCAGGCGCCCCCTGAAGCATATAATGCTCAAACATCGGCAGAGGCATTTCAAGATGGAACGTATGCTTTCAAGTCCCTAGCTGACGCCGACCCCAATTGCAAGGAAACTGTTGATTACTGGAAGGCAGCCTACAAAAATTTCACTGGACTGCCGCCATCAAAGAGTAAAGATGAAAAATTGTACAACAATCAAGACAACGTTTCTTTTGTAGCCCTCTACAATCCTTCATCTAATGCCACTGCAGACTGCCGTGTCGTCACTTGCACTCAAACGAATACCACTACTCCACAGCCTGACACCGTGTCACGCGACGGAAACACCGAGGCCACCAAAAAAGGCTATGCGCTGATTTGCAAGACGACACCTGCTGCTTTTGAAAATGACGCCTCTGCTCCATTCACGTAAGTAACACTTTGGTCCTTTTGTCGCGGCGCTGCCCACGAGGTCGTGATCGCTATGAATTGGACTGCATAATCCACATGCGGTTGCTGGGGTCCCGCAGGCAGGAGCAGTGGGACAAGATCAGATCTTCGCTCACAGGATCCGCATCAGTAGCAGCTCCAAGCCTAGTTGCTCTTGCCATTGTGACATTCGGCATTACGACTTTATGATGTGTCGTGCTATCACCTCAGAACTACCACCTGCACCTTTTTCTGCCTAATTTCTGGTGCCGTCGTAAGATGTGGCACATGCGCCGACCATGAAGACTTTTCACTTTTATCTCAAACCATCGTTTGGCAAGCTTTTTCCGGCTCAGCCGCACAATTTCATCGCAGCTCTGCGTGATGCAAAATGTGCATGCTTGCAGCATTAGCTAGGCTAGTGAGCGGTAGATGCTTTACCTTTACCTTGCTGTTCACTCCGTAGTGAAGCTTACACTGCTTGCGTTTGGTAGTACGGAGACGGGAACTCAGCCAGCTCCTGCAAATGAACCCTGCTATGCTATACACAGTCCAAACTACTTTTAAGAAGTAGCATCATCTGAATCATCACAAAATATAGATGGGTCTTACTGAGTTTGCTGCAGGGGACAGCGTCAAGTGCCTTAGTGAGGTCAACGCTGCGCGTGAGGCAGCTGGGCTGCCCAACTTCGCAGAGGCTTCAGCTGACAAAAAATTAAAAGATCCATTAGAAGCTTGAAGAAGGCAGCGAGTGGAAAAAACTTTGCACATATTTGATTCCAGTAAGTGGCGCAAAATATAACTGAAGTCACGATCACCAAAGCTGTCCTCTAGTGTACCATTATTTTCTTCCTTTGCTCAGACTCAAGGAACGCAAGAAGCAGCTAAGTCACGCTCAACGAATCCTTTTGAAGAAGGAACATATGCCTTCAAGTCCCTAGCTGACGCGGAACCCAATTGCAAGGAAACAGTTGATTACTGGAAGGCTGCCTATAAAAACTTCACTGGTCTTCCGCCACCAAATACAGAAGGCGAAAAACTGTACAAAAATCAAGACAACGTTTCTTTCGTAGCCCTCTACAACCCTTCATCTAGTGCCACTGCAGACTCCCGTGTCGTGACTTGTACTCAAACGACTACCTCTACTACAGGTGGGGGGGCGGAATCAACTTACGCGGAAGGCAACACTACAAAAAATGGCTATGCATTGGTTTGCAAGACGATGCCTGCTGCTTTTGGAACTGGAAGCTCCGCTCCATTCATGTAAGCAACCCTCTGGTCCTTGCGCCGCAGTCCTACCCACAATGTCTTGATTGCTGTGAGTTGGGTTGAATATTCTCTACGGGATTGCGGGTGCCTTTCAGGCAGGAGCAGTGGGACAGGATCATATCTTCTCTCACAGGCTCGGCATCGATGGCAGTTCCAAGCTTTGTTGCTCTTGCCATTGTGACGTTCGGCATTACAACTTTGTGATGCTTTATACTGCCAGCTGAAAAGTATAACCTGCACCGTATTCTGAGTGAGTCTGGGCGCAAATGTGAGATGTGGCACGCGCCAGCCACCTAGGCTTTTCGCATTCTTGAAATCATCATTTTGCGGGCTTCTTCCAATGCTGCTGCCCAGTTTGATCGCAGCTCCGCTAGTTGCGAACTGTATGCGCTTAAAGCATTTTTTGGCATTATAAGAAGCCGATATTCCTAGTTTTAGCTTTCTTTAATGACGAATTTCGCGTGCTGTCGTAGCTTCTCTCGATCATTTGCTAGTTTTGGGATAGATAAAGGGAAACCAGATGATACCGGCTTATTAGGTGGCATGCAAGTATGTGCCATTGCTCGATTAGTAAGCTTAATCATAGAATAAAGATGCTTGTGGCGCCCCTGATGTTTCTAGAAGTAGCACAATGGGTTTGGACGCAGTGTGGACTGCCGGTGCTGGCAGCGGCATTCGCCGGCCCAATGCACTTCGTTGTTGGAACAGCACGCTGCCTACCAGGGACTTGTGGCAACTTTTGGGCTCCTTTGTAATGCTGGTAGAAGGCCCTCTGCACAATTCCAGAGGGCGCCAGCCCTCCGCCGTCGGTATGGGGCAATACAACATGTGGCCACGCAGGAACCGACGGCCTGCGCGCTCTACTGTGGCATCTCTGCACTTCATTTGAAATTTCTTTTGGCTAGATCACGTGCTCTGGCCATATATGGGCTAGGTGCTTCGGGCCTGCTTAGCCTCTGAGCAAGGACAGTGGCGAACAAACTACCGAAGATATCGACAATTACCTTGAAACCAGTTACTCATTTACCACTTCGTGCTCAGAAATACCGCACATGATAATTAAAGCTAAAGAAGTATTTGCTTTCGCTTGCAGAGTAGGGCATGCACAGAAATACACGCATCACCCGTTGATGCGAAACTGACGCTCAGGTGGCTGCAGTTTTGTTGGCGAGGTGTTTTTCGTTTTAGTTTCCGCATACTCAGGCTGCCCCATCTTTCCACAGCGCTATGTTTTTTAATTCGTATTTTGGTTGAATTTCAGGTGATGCAGGTGGGCAAGCACGAATCTCGAGCTGAGTCCTGCCCGATATCGAATAGTCTGGCGTTCCCAGAGACACCTACAGCAGCAGCAGTCACAATGTCGGCTACCAGCAAAAGTTTCTTTCGCACTACATTCGATGGAAGCTTTGCTTTGTAAGGTTTTCCTTGCAATTTTTTCCCGGCCGTGACATTTCCAAATCAACACCTCAAGGAAGCTTCATTGGGACCTACCATCACTTCCCAAGATCTCATTCCTGGTGCTGAATGTCTCAACCATGATCAGCTCATAAGGCAGCCACTCAGGAAAAAGTACAATGGATCTCTTGGTAAGTAATAAGGCTTTTCCCCGCTGTTCACTCCTTACTTCAGCTTAGGCTGGCTTGCATTTGGTGGGTCCGAGTGAACTATGGGAGGTGAGTTCTGCTACACGACTCTCGGTCCATTCAACTTTCCAAGAACTAGGCTCAAATAATGCAACAGAAATACATGGGTGTGTCTGAACGCAATTGCTGCAGGCAAAAGCATTGTGTGCCTCAGCGACGTCAACGCCGCACGCGAGGTAGCTGGGTTGCCGACTTTGCAGAGGCTGCAGAGGGAAATAGACTAAGTGATCCAAAAGCAGAGCTAGAGAGCGAGTGCAAAACGTGTGCGAATATATGATCTTACTCAGCGCCTCACAATATTTCGTGAGTAAAGACCCCTAAGGCTATCCTGCGCATGCTTTTCCTTTCTCTCTGATACAGCAAACGGAAACCTAGGCTAAGTCAAGCTTAACGAATCCCTTTGAGGCCGGAACATATGCTTTCAAGTCCTTAACTGCCGAGCAACCCAACTGCAAGGAAACAGTTGATTACTGGAAGGCAGCCTACAAAAACTTCAATGAGCTCCCGCCATCAAAGAACGAAGCTGGAACACTGTACCAATAGCCAAAACAACATTTCTTTTGTAGCCCTGTACAACCCTTCATCTAATGCCACTGCAGACTGCCGAGTCGCAACTTGCACTCAAGCGACTACCTCCACTACACATCCTGTAATGGCAACAACGGATGGGGGCGATAACACCACGGAAAAACGCTACGCGCTGATTTGCATGACGATGGCTGCTGCTTTTGGAAGTGAAACGTCTGCTTGATTCACGTAAGCAAGTCTTTAATCCTTGCGTCGCAGTGCTACTTACGCGGTCCTAATTGCTGTGAACTGGACTGCATAATGCTTACGCGGCTGCCAGTTTTTCGCAGGCAGGAGCAGTGCGACAGGATCATTTCTTCCCTCACAGGCTCCGCGTCGATAGCAGCTCCAAGCCGGGTTGCTCTTGTCATTGTGACATTCGGCATTACGAGTGTATTATCACACGTCAACCAAGAAGACTTTTCACATTTTTCTCAAACTATCACTTCGCAAGAGTGAATGCGGAAAAAAGAGACAGCGGCTAAGACAAGCTCAGCGAATCCCTTTGAAAAAGGAACGTATGCTTTCAAGTCCCTAATTACCGAGCAACCCAACTACAAGGAAACAGTTGACTACTGGAAGACAGCCTACAAAAGCTTCACAGGACTCCCGCCATCAAAGAAAGAAGCTGGAACACTGCACGATGATCAAGACAACGCTTCTTTTGTAGCCCTGTACAACCCTTCATCTAATGCCACTGCAGACTGCCGAGTCGTCACTTGCACTCAAACAACTACCACTACTGCAACGCCAGGAGCTCTAATGGCAACAGCGGAGGGGAGCAGCGAGACTACGAAAAAAGGCTACGCTTTGCTTTGCAAGACGATGCCTGCTGGCCTTGCAAGCGACGCCTCCGCTCCATTCACGTAAGTAACACGTTGGCCTTTCCGGCACAGATCTGCTCACGAGGTTCTGAATGCCGTATTTTCGAGTGCATAACGCCCACGTGGTTGCTGGGGTTTTGCAGGCAGGAGCAGTGGAAGAAGATCATTTCTTCGCTCACAGGTTCCGGGTCAATAGCAGCTCCAAGTCTGGCTGCCCTTGCCATTCTCACTTTCGGCATTATGATTTTATGTTTCGTGCCCTCATCTGGGAACTACCACCTGCATCGTGTTCTGTCTGATCGCTGTTGTCGTTGTGAGACGTGGCACACGCATCAGCCAACAAGCCTTTTCGCATTTTGCCCAAACAATCACTTTGCAAGCTCGTTCCAGCTCACCCGCACAATTTCATCGCAGCTGTGCGTGATGCAGGCCGTGTATAGTTGCAGCCTTACCTGGGATTCTGAGGGGCAGATGTTTCAAGTTCCAGCTCTCTTGAATGAGAAATTATGCCTGCCACTGTAGCGACAGTCAATTATTTGCTGATCCCCGTATGAAGAAGAGGAATGTAGATGCTTCTGGGTTATACGGCAGCACGTTAGCGTGTCTCCTTGCCCAGTTAGTAAACTGGCCAATAGCATAAAACTACTTGTGTTGCCTTTGATGCTTCTAGTGGGATTTTGACGGGTGTGGAGTCATTTTGTTCTGCCTCTGCGGTGCAGGGAACAGCTATGACCTGCCATACACACTGCGTTACTGAAACTTTCGAGGAGCCAGTTGACCACCGGGCATTTGCATTAGCTGCTAGGCTGTGTTATGGTGTTGGCAGAAGACGCTTTTTTCGAGCTTAGGGGAACCTGCTCTTTGTCACGGGGAATAGGCAAAAGGGACTGAGGCGACGAGGAAACCAACACCTTGCCTCCTCTAGCGTTTCCTTTCTTCTTTAAATTCAAAATTTAGTTTGGATAGGTTTGCTATTTCGGGCGACTAGGGAGTGTGCACTCCCGGCCTGTCACGCCGCGCAAGAAATACCGGTTCCGCACCAGCTCCCTTCGAGATCAACAGACAGCTTGAAACCTGTAAATCAATTACCATTTTGGGTTCACAACTTTTATGAGTCGATGATAAAGTTATATATTGACTAGATGCCTCCCGCGGAATAGGATATGCACAGTGTTGTGTGCGCTTGGCCTTCTCGTGAGGATCTAGTGCTCAGGGGACCACAAAGATTTGGGGCAGCGCCTTCGTTTAATTCCCCCCCTCACACTCACATTCGCGGACATTTTCGAAACAATATAATTTTCAATTGACAACTTGACTGGATTTCAAGCGATGCAGCTCTGCAGGCATAGATCTAAGGTTCCGCGCTGCACGTTCTTCACGCCGGCACTGCTCGCCAACGGATCTGCAAGGAGGCACTGACTCCAGCAACGAACACAACTATCGCCGCTAATATAGCTTCGTTCGGCACTCACTTAGCTGAAAGCTTCGCTTTTTCAAGGCTCTCCTAATTTTTTTGCAGCCGCAATTTTTGAAGGTCACTCCTCAAACATGCTTCATTGGAGCCTACCATTAGTTCTCTGCATTTGGTTATTGGTGCTGAGTGCCTCAGCTCTCGGTGCCTCACCAGGAGGCGGACCAACTATCAAGTATACTGCAAGTCTCGGTAAGTAGTTTGCCTTTGCCCAGTTGTTCACTTCACACTGCAGCGTAGGCTGGCTTGCCTTCAGTAGACACGATCTCAGGCGACTTTTACAAGTGAGTACTGCGTCATTCTTTTTTCCATTCTATTTTCCAAGGGGTATCATGGACTGAAACACCACAAAATATAGTTGTGCCTTACTGCAATCGCCGCAGGGCAAAGTGTCGAGTGCCTTAGCGAGGTCAACGCTGCGCGTGAGGCAGCTGGGCTGCCCAACTTCACAGAGGCATCAGATAACAATAAATTAACTGACCCAAATGGAACAGAGCTGGACGACGCCAACGACTGGAAAAAAGTTTGCACACATTTGATTCCGGTAAGCGGAACAAAATATGATCAATGCCGCAACAACGAAGGTTATCGTATATTGTAACATTATCTTCTTCCTTTGCACAGACCCAAGCACCGAAAACAATGGCGGCCTCTAGCTCACTGAAACCATTTAAAGACGGAACATATGCTTTCAAGTCCCTAACCGCCGCGAAGCCTGACTGCAAGGAAACGGTTGATTACTGGAAGGCAGCCTACAAAAACTTCACTGGCCTTCCGCCGCCAAAGACTGACAACGAAACACTCTACAAAAATCAAGATAACGTTTCTTTTGTTTCCCTGTACAACCCTTCATCTAGTGCCACTGCAGACTGCCGAGTCGTCACTTGCACTCAAACGACTACGTCTACTACAGGTGGTGCAGGTGGTGGGCAGCTCTCAACTTCTGCGGAAGACGGAACTACAAAAAATGGCTATGCGTTGATTTGCAAGACGATGCCTGCCGTTTTTGGAAGTGATGGCTCTGCTTTATTCACGTAAGCAGCACGCTGGTCCTTGAGTCGCAGTGCTGCCCACAACGCCTTCATTGCCGTGAGTTGCAACGAATCTTGTCTAGATAATTGCGGGTGGTTTTCAGGCAGGAGCAGTGGGACAGGATCGTATCTTCCCTCACAGGTTCCGCATCGACAGCAGTTCCAAGTTTTGTTGCTCTTGCCATTGTGATATTCGGCATCACGACTTTATTATGATGCTCGTCCTACCGGCTGGAAAGTGCAACCTGCGTCGTGTTGTGTTTGATTTTTCAAGCAATTTTGGGGCATAGCATATATTCCGACCAGGAACCATTTTCGTGCTTTCTTAAACCATCGCTTCATAGACTTCTTCCACTGCTGCCCAACAGGTTAATCGCAGCTCCGTGAGATGCAAGCTGTATATGCATACAGCATTTTCTAGGATGCTGAGATACCTATGTTTGCAACTTCGGCTCTTTTCAATGACAAACTGTGCTGTTACTGGGGCGCCTGCCAATCATTCGCTGATTCTGTGGTAGAGAAAGGGAAATGAGATGATGCGGGGTTTGTATGCTGGCATACTAATTTGGCCCTCGGCCAAATACTTTCCATGTAGAATAAATAGGATTATTTATCAAGTCTACTGTTTCTCGAGGTAGTATGATGTGTTCGGAGGCAATATGGAGTACCTTTGTCAGCAGTGGCATTAGCCTGACACACACGCTTCGATGTTGGAGCAAGAAATCCGCACATCAGTCAGCAGTTTCTAGGTTGCTTTGTGTTTGTTAGCGGAGGGCACTCTACGAAACTGCATAGGGAGTCCAGTTACCGGGACGAGACAAAACAACATGTAGCCGCGAGAGAACCGACACCTTTATGTATGTAGGGCTTCAGTTCTTCGACTTGCTTAGCTGCAGACAGGACTGGCGGACAAGCTCCCGTCGAGATCAACATGCAGCATGCTCCAGCCAACTCGTTTACCATTTTGATCGAGGGTTTGGTGCTTCCCGTTCGCAGAGGGCCAGTGGTCACAGCTGATCCCCTCGAATGATTGAACTCAGCGTGAGTCAAGGTGTTGAGTCCCAAAAGAACTTCCTTTTGCGCAACCTTGCCATTTCTTGACCTTCTCTGGAAGCCTTCCGTTTTTATAGTCTCTCTTGTAAGTTTTTCATACCCGTAATTTTTACAGCCAACACTAGATGATGCTGCAGTGGAACCTATCATTACTTCTCAGGATTTCATTTTTGATGCTGAGCGCCACGACTCTGGCCAGCTCACAAGAAACTGAAGAAACAGTCACGTACACAGCATCTCTCGGTAAGTGATTCACCTTCACTCTGTCCCCCTTTCTATACTGAACCTTAGGGTGCCCTATGTTTGGCCGCACAGAGACAGTTTCCGGGTCAATTTCTGCCTGTGACCTCCAATCCACAGCTCTGAGTCCATTCTACTTTTCAAAATATAGGATCAACGTATATGCGAGAAAAATATAGGAATGTCCAATGCAATTGCATTGCTGCAGGGAACAGCTTCGAGTGCCTCAGCGAGGTCAATGCCGCGCGTGAGGCAGCTGGGTTGGCCAACTTCAAAGAAATGGGAGAGGAAGACAAATTGAGCAGTCCGCAGCCACCAGATCTAGAAGATGGCAGCCAGTGGAAAAAGCTTTGCGAACACTTGATCCCAGTAAGTGGCGCAAAAATAATTCCAGGGACACGATCACCACGGCTATCCCCCACTGTAACACTTCCTTCTTCCTTCTGTCTGACGCAGAAAACGGAAACCGCAGCTCAGTCAAAATCAACGAATCCCTTTGAGGCCGGAACATATGCTTTCAAGTCCCTAACTGCCGAGCAACCCAACTGCAAGGAAACGGTTGCTTACTGGAAGGCAGCCTACAAAAACTTCACTGGACTCCCGCCATCAAGGAAGGAAGCTGGAACACTGTACAATAAACAAGACAACGTTTCCTTTGTAGCTGTGTACAACCATCTTATGCCACTGCAGACTGCCGAGTCGTCACGTGCACTCAAACGAATACCTCTACTGCAGGACCTGTAGAGGTGACAACGGATGGGGGCAGCGCGACTACGAAAAAAGGCTACGCGTTGCTTTGCAAGACGATGCCTGCTGCCTTTGCAAGTGACACGTCTGCTCCATTCACGTAAGTAACACGGTGGCCTTCCCGTCACGGATCTGCTCAAGAGGTTGTGATTGCCGTATTTTCGGGTGCATAATGTCCATGCGGTTGA
>NW_013542871.1:0-129691 GCF_000499545.2 Eimeria tenella | reverse complement strand
AACAGCTTCGAGTGCCTCAGCGAGGTCAATGCCGCGCGTGAGGCAGCTGGGTTGGCCAACTTCAAAGAAATGGGAGAGGAAGACAAATTGAGCAGTCCGCAGCCACCAGATCTAGAAGATGGCAGCCAGTGGAAAAAGCTTTGCGAACACTTGATCCCAGTAAGTGGCGCAAAAATAATTCCAGGGACACGATCACCACGGCTATCCCCCACTGTAACACTTCCTTCTTCCTTCTGTCTGACGCAGAAAACGGAAACCGCAGCTCAGTCAAAATCAACGAATCCCTTTGAGGCCGGAACATATGCTTTCAAGTCCCTAACTGCCGAGCAACCCAACTGCAAGGAAACGGTTGCTTACTGGAAGGCAGCCTACAAAAACTTCACTGGACTCCCGCCATCAAGGAAGGAAGCTGGAACACTGTACAATAAACAAGACAACGTTTCCTTTGTAGCTGTGTACAACCATCTTATGCCACTGCAGACTGCCGAGTCGTCACGTGCACTCAAACGAATACCTCTACTGCAGGACCTGTAGAGGTGACAACGGATGGGGGCAGCGCGACTACGAAAAAAGGCTACGCGTTGCTTTGCAAGACGATGCCTGCTGCCTTTGCAAGTGACACGTCTGCTCCATTCACGTAAGTAACACGGTGGCCTTCCCGTCACGGATCTGCTCAAGAGGTTGTGATTGCCGTATTTTCGGGTGCATAATGTCCATGCGGTTGATGAAATTTCTCAGGCAGGAGCAGTGGGACAAGATCGTGTCTTCGCTCACAGGTTCTGGATCAGTAGCAGCTCCACGCCTGATTGCTCTTGCCATTGTGACATTCGGAATAACGGCTTTATGATGTTTCACGATATCATCTGGGAACTACCACCTGCACTGTTTTCTGTCTGATTTGTGGTGCCGTCGTGAGACGTGGCACACGCGTCAGCCAAAAACCCTTTCCGCATTTTCTCCAAACCGTCAGTTTGCAAGCTTTTTCCAGCTCAGCCGCGCAATTTCGGCGCAGCTCTGCGTGATGCAGGCTGTGTATAGTTGCAGCATCATCTGGGATGCTAAGGAGCAGATATTTGTAGTTCCAGCTCTCTTGAATGAGAAATTACGTCTGTCATGGTAGCGCCAGCCAATCATTTGCTGATTCCATTCCATGATCAAAGCCACGATACCCATGGTTATCCTGCACTTTAGCATTATCTTCTTCCTTTGCTCAGACGGAAGCAACGGAAGGAGCGGCTGGGCGCAGCTCAACAAAGCCCTTTGAAGAAGGAACATACGCTTTCAAGTCCCTACGTGACGCGGAATCCAATTGCAAGGAAACAGTCGATTACTGGAAGGCTGCCTTCAAAAATTTTACTGGGCTTCCGCCACCAAATAGTAAAGACGAAAACCCGTACAAAAGTCAAGACAACATTTCTTTTGTAGCCCTCTACAAACCTTCATCTAGTGCCACTGCAGACTGCCGAGTCGTTACCTGCATTCAAACGACTACCTCTACTCCAGTTGACGGAGTGGGGTCAACTTATGTGGGAGGCGGTACTACGAAAAATGGCTATGCGTTGATTTGCAAGACGATGCCTGCTGCTTTTGGAACTGGCAGCTCTGCTCCATTCACGTAAGCAACACTCTAGTCCTTGCGTCGCCGTGCTACCCACAAAGCCCTCATTGCTATGAGTTGAAATGAATCTTATCGGCGGGATTCCGGGTGATTTTCAGGCAGGAGCAGTGGGACAGGATCGTACCTTCTCTCACAGGCACTGCATCGATACCAGGTCCAAGCTTTGTTGCTCTTGCGATTGTGATATCCGGCATTACGGCTTTCATATGATATTCGTCGTACCCGCTAGAAAGCGCGACCTGCGTCGTGCTCTGTTTGATTTTTGGTGCAATATTGAGGCATTGCACATATTTCGACCAGGAAACATTTTCGTCCTTTTCCAAATCACCGCTTCACAGACTTCCTCCACTTCTGCCCAACAGGCTAGTCGCAACTCCATGAGATGCAAGCACTATATTCCCACCTAACTTTCTAAGATGCTGAGATATCTATGTTTGCAGTTTCAGCTCTTTTCAGTGACGAACTGTGCTGTTGCTGCAGCGCCTGCCAATCATTTCACTAATTCTGTGATGGAGAAAGGGAGACGAGATGATGCAGGGTTGTATGCTGGCACAAAAGTCCGGCTCTTCGGCCAGACAGTATACTGTCCATGTAATATAAATAGACTTGTTTATAGCGGGTTTGGAGGTAATATGGAGTTGCTTTGCCAGCAGCAGCATTCGCCTGCCACACACACTTCGGTGTTGGAGCAGCACACTCCCTACCACTCGTAAGTTGCAGCTTCTACGTTGCTTTGTGTGTGAAGACGAAGGCATCTCTCGTAACTGCATAGGAGCGTAGCTCGCTGCTAGACGGACGAGACAAACCAGCATGTAGACACGGGAGAACCGATACCTTGCTCCACATAGGGCTTCAGTTCTTCGGATCGCTTAGCTGCGGAACAAACAGCAGTGGCGGACAAACTGCAGTTGAGATCAATATGCAGCATGCAGCCTGCACCTCATTTACTATTTTCAACCTTGAAAAACACGAAAAAACTTCACATCCTAAAATACTATAGGGAGATTTATTTTTGCTAACAGAACGAGACACGCACAGTGTTGCAGGCTTGACGTGTCCTCGTGAGTCTACTACTTAGCTGGCTACAAAGTTGCGTAGATGCGCGCCTTGTTTGAGCCCCCCCGATTGAGATTCATTCTTCCAGAAATTTCCAACTACTAATGCTTTGCATTCGTAATGTTGTGAATTTCAGGCGGTGCAGCTTTGCATGCACGGATCGAGACAGTGCTGCGCGTTTCCAAAGGGCCAGTGATCACAGCTGGTCCCCTCGACGGATTGAGGGCAGCGCACGTGAAGCTGTTTGGTACAAAAATTATTGCTTTTGCACTGCCTTTCTTTTGCACAGCATTCTCAGACAGCCCTGCGCTTTCATATTTTCTCCTGTAAGTTTTTCACATCCGTGATTTTTAAGGCCAACACTCGAAGATGCTGCAGCGGAAGCTACCACCCATTCTCAGGATTTCATTTTTGATGCTGAGCGCCACAACTCTGGGCAACTCACAAGAAACTGAAGAAACAGTCACCTACACTGCATCTCTTGGTATGTGGTGCACATTTACTCTGTTGCACATTCTATTCTGAACCTTAGTGTGACTTGTGTTTGGTGACATGGTACGCGTCAATTTCTGTAGGTGAGTTCCGGTACACGACCCTGATTCCATTCTACCTTTCAAGGAATAGGACCAACTAATACGAAAGGAAAACGTAGGTATGTCTGAATGCAAATGCACTGCTGCAGGCAATAACGTCGAGTGCCTCAGCGACATCAATGCTGCGCGTGAGGCAGCTGGGCTGGACGACTTCGGGCAGGCTTCAGTGACGCAGAATTAAGTGATCCAGCCCCAGAGGAAGGAGAACTAAACGAAAAATGGAGAAAGTTTTGCGAGCATGTGATCCCAGTAAGTGGCTCACAGTATTTCGAGGTAAAGGCCCCCAAGGCCATCCTGCACTGGCATTTCTGTGTTCATTCTCTCCGATGCAGCAAACGGAGACAGCGGCTAAGACAAGCTCAGCGAATCCCTTTGAAAAAGGAACGTATGCTTTCAAGTCCCTCACTGCCGAGCAACCAAACTGCAAGGAAACAATTGATTACTGGAAGGCAGCCTACGAAAACTTCACTGGACTCCCGCCTTCAAAGAAGGAAGGTGGAACACTGTACGACGATCAAGACAACGTTTCTTTTGTAGCTGTGTACAACCCTTCATCTAGTGCCACTGCGGACTGCCGTGTCGTCACGTGCACTCAAACGAATACCACCACTACAACGCCAGGACCTACAAGAGTACAAGCGGATGGGGGCAGCGAGACTACGAAAAAAGGCTACGCATTGCTTTGCAAGACGATGCCTACTGCCTTTGCAAGTGACACCTTTGCTCCATTCACGTAAGTAACACGGTGGCCTTCCCGTCACGGATCTGCTCACGAGGTTGCGATTGCCGTATTTTCGTGTGCATAATGCGCATGCGGTTGATGACATTTCTCAGGCAGGCGCAGTGGGACAAGATCATGTCTTCGCTTACAGGTTCCGGGTCAATAGCAGCTCCAAGCCTGATTGCTCTTGCCATTGTGACGTTCGGCATTATGACTTTATGATGTTTCGTGCTATCATCTGGGAACTACCACCTGCACCGTTTTCTGTCCGATTTCCGGCGCCGTGGTGAGACACGGCACACGTGTCAGCCAAGAAGCCGCAGTATAGCACCTACTAGTACATATGAGAAGCAGTAACCCTTTCGCTTGTTTCCATCTCGACTCACCGGACCTAAGAACGTTGAACAATTCTTGGTTAACTCGCTTTCCGCATTTTCTCCAAACCATCACTTCGCATGTTTCTTCCAGCCCAGCCGCACAATTTCATCGCAGCTCTGCTTGATGCAAGCCGTGTATAGTTGCAGCATTTCTGGGATACTAAGGGGCAGATATTTCAAATTCGAGCTCTCTTACATGACAAACTGTGCCTTCCAGGGTAGCGCCATCCAACTATTTGCTGATTCCGTTATAAATGGGAGGAATGTAGATGCTACTGGGTTGTAAGGTGGCACATCAGCATGTATCCTTGCCCAATTGGTAAACTGAACAATAGAATAAAATCATTTGTGTTGCCTTTGATGCTTCTAGTGGGATTATAACAGTTTTGGAGCCATTTTTTTCTGCCTTCTGCCGTGCAGGGAACAGCTTCCTCCAGCTACACATACTTCGTTATTGAAAATTCCGAGCTGACAATTAGCTACCAGGCATTTGTACTAGTTTTTAGCCTGTGTTGTGGTGTTGGAAGATGTTTTACTCAAGTTGAGAGAAACCCTGCTCGCCGTTACTGGGAAAAGGCAAGACAAACTCAAGACACTGACACCGACAGCTTGCCACCTCAAACGCTTCACTTCCCCTTTACATTCGAAATTTCGTTAGGATAGGCCTGCTCTTTCAGTTGACTAAGGACTGCGCACTCCCAGTCGAGCGCCTCAACACTGTACTGCCCACATCGCCTCCTGAATCTTGTCTATGGGATTGTGGGTCGCTTGCAGGCAGGAGCAGTGGAACAGGATCGTGTCTTCTCTCACAGGTTCCGCGTCGGTAGCAGCTCCAAGCTTTGTTACTCTTGCCATTCTGACATTCGGCATCATGGCTTCATTGTGATGCTCGTCCTACCAGTTGAAAAGCACGACCTACGTCGCGCTCTTCCTGATCCAGTCTGCAATCATGAGGAATGGCACACCTGTCGAGCGAGAAGACATTTCGCATTTTTCCAAACCATCCCTTTACGGTCTTCTTGCAAACACAGTAAGCAAAGGAGCCTTGCAAGGCACAGAGCTACAATTTAATCTCAGCTCTGTGCCTTGCAAGACTCCTTTGCTTACTGTATTTTCTGTAGTTACAAAGAGCTGTTTATTTTAGTTTCGGCTGTGAGAAATTATGCCTGCTTCTGTAGCAGCAGCCGACATTTGCTTATTTAGTGGTAAGGAGAAGAAAGGCAGTAATGCCGGGCTATTAGGTAGCACGCTAGTATGTGCACTTGCCCAAAAGCTAAACTGGCCAACAGAATAAAATTATTTATGACATATCTGGTGTCTCGAATGATATAATGATTTTGGAGGAATACTGGACTGCCGCTGCTTGTGCATTCTACACACACTTCGTCTTTGGAACTGTAAAGAAGCCCAATGAATACCAGGCTTCTTTATTAGCTGTATTCTGCGACGTGGTGTTGGCAGAAGGCCCTTTGCACAACTGTAGTGGAACGCCGCTCGCTGCTGCCGGGGAAAAGGCACAACAGATTGAGGGAACACGGAAAGCGGCACCTTGCTGCGTTAAGTGTTTCAGTTCTCTTTCATATTAGAAATATCTGTTAGTTACACCACTTACTGCAGGCATATAAGAGTAGGGCGCTCCCGCCTGCCTTCCAGCATTGGACACAAGTTTCGAGCCAGCTCTCGTCGAGATGAAGAAGCACCGTGAAGCCTGCAACTCATTTACCATTTCGTGTTTAGAAATTCTGCATATCGTATAAAATGGCATATATACCCGTATTTTGCCTATGGCATACGACATGCACAGAGGTGCGTACGATTCGCTCTTTCATGCTCTATTGTTCAGGGGACTGCAAAGATTTAGTGAGGCGACTTTCTTTAAACCCCTCATTCACACTCATTCCAGCAGGCATTTCCAAAACTCTCTGTCCTTCCACAGTTAATTTGATTGAATTCCAGGTGGTGCAGATTTGCACCCATACACCCATTGTTCAGTGGTGCGCGTTCCCCAACAGACGGCCACCGCTCACAAACGGATCTCCAAAGAGGAATTGATGGCAGCAGGAAACATTTTGGCTACCAGTATAAATTCCTTGTGCACCACCTTCGCTGAAATCCTTGCTTCTTCAAATTCTTCTTGCAGTTTTGTCGCAGCCGTGACTTTTAAAGGTCACTTCTCAAAGCTGTTTCATTGGAGCACACCTTTGCTTCTCGGCGCTTTGTTCTTGGTGCTGATCGCCTCAACTCTAGGTAGCTCGGAAGGAGATGGAGCAACAATCCAGTATACAGCATCTCTCGGTAAGCTGTAAACCTTTAGGCTGCTGTTCATTTCGTTGTGAAGCTCACGCAGTCTTGCGTTCAGTAGCATAGAGACAGGATCTCAGCCTACACCTAAAGGTGAGCTCTGCTGCGCTATCTCCCCAAGTGAGCCCTACTACGCTGCGCACCGTCCAGTATACTTTCGAGGACTAGCTTCCCCTGAATGGTCACAAAGTGCAGATGCGTCTGACTCCAACTGCTGCAGGGCAAAGTCCGGTTTGCCTCAGCGAGGTCAACACTGCACGTGAAGCAGTAAGGCTGCCCAGCTTCACAGAGGCTACAGATGATAAAAAATTAGACGATCCGAAAGAAGCAGAGCTACAGGAATTGGAATGGATTGGAAAAAAGTTTGCGAATATTTGATTCCCATAAGCGGCACCAAATACTACGGAACTCGTGACCACCAGCATTATCCTGCCGTGTAAAGTTACCTTCTTCCTTTGCTCAGACTCATGAAACGGCACCAGTGGCTGAAGCAAGCGCAACGAAACCGTTTGATGACGGAACATATGCCTTCAAGTCCATAACTGCAAAGAAACAGTTGATTACTGGAAGGCAGCCTACAAAAACTTCACTGGCCTTCCGCCATCAAAGACTGAAGGCGAAACACTCTACAAAAATTTAGACAACGTTTCTTTTGTAGCCCTGTACAACCCTGCTTCCGATGCCACTGCAGACTGTCGAGTAGTCACCTGCACTCAAACGAGTACCTCAACTACACGTAGTGACATGCTGCCAACTGATGCGGAAGGAAGAACTACAAAAAAAACGGTACGCGTTGATTTGCAAGATGATGCCTGCTGCTTTTGGAACTGGTGGCTCTGCTCCATTCACGTAAGTAACAATTTAGTTCTTGCATCCCGGCACTACCCACGTCGCCTTAATTGCTGTGAGTTGGAATGAATCTTGTCTGCACGATTGCCGGTGGTTTGCAGGCAGGAGCAGTGGGACAGGATCGTATCTTCCCTCACAGGCACTGCATCAATGGCAGCTCCAAGCTTTGTTGCTCTTGCCATTGTGACATTCAGCATGACTTTTTTATGATGCCCGTGCTTCTAGCTGGAAACTACGACCGGCGTCATGCTCTGTTTGATTTTTGGTGCGATGTTGGGGCATAGCACATGTTTCGACCAGGAAGCATTTTCGTGCTTTTCCAAACCACCACTTCATAGACTTCTTCCACCTCTGCGCAACAGGCTAATCGTAACTGTGAGATGCAAGCTCTATATGCATACCTCATTTTCTAGGATGCTGAGATATCTATGTTTGAAGTTTCAGCTCCTTTCATTGACGAACTGTGATGTTACTGTAGCGCTTGCCAATCATTCGCTAATTGTGTGATGGAGAAAGGTTGACGAGATGACGCGGGATTGTATGCTGGCAGACTAATTTGGCCCCTCGGCCAAATAGTATACTTTCCATGTAGAATAAATAGAATTATTTATGAAGTCTACTGTTTCTCGAGGTTATATAAGGGGTTCGGAGGCAATATGGAGTACCTATGCCAGCAGCGGCATTCGTCTGCCACACATACTTCGGTGTCGGAGCAGGACACTGCCCACCAGTCGTGAGTGGCAGCTTCTAGGTTGCTTTGTGTGCATTGGCGGAGGGCTCTCCGCGTGACTGCATAGGATCCCAGTTAGCGGACGAGACAAAACAACATGTAGCCACGGGAGAACCGGGGCCTTTGTCCGCGTAGGGCTTCAGTTCTTCTTCGGTTTACTTAGCTGCGAAACAGACAGGACTGGCGAACAAGCTCACGTCGAGATCAACATGCAGCATGGACCTTGCAGCTCGTTCACCATCTTGATCTTCACGAAGATGAAAGAGATTTCACATCTTAAAAATGCTACGGGAGGATTAATTTTTGCTTTCAGAGGAAGACATCCACAGAGGTGCAGGCTTCACCTGTTCTCGTTACTACTACTCAGGTGGCTACAAAGTTTTGTAGATGCGTGCCCTTGTTTGATTCCCCCCGACTGAGAATTTTCCTGAACAAAATTTCCAATTAATAGTGCTATGCAATCATAATTTGATTGAATTTCAGGCGGTGCTGCTCTGCAAGGACAGATCGAGACTTCCGTCTTGCCCGTTCCCAGAGGGCCAGTGGTCAAGGCTGATCCCCTCGAAGGATTGAACTCAACGTGAGTCTATGTATTAGGCCCTATAATGACTTACTTTTGCACAACCTTCTCTGAGGGCCTCGCGCTTTTATAGTTTCTGCTGTAAGTCTTTCGCATCCGTGATTTTTGAGGCCAACACTCGAAGATGCTGCAGTGGAACCTATCGCCACTTCTGAGGATTTCACTTCTGATGCTGGGGGCCACAACTCTGGGCAGCTCACAAGAAACTGAAGAAACAGTCACGTACACTGTAACTCTCGGCAAGTGATTCACCTTCACTCTGTCCCCCTTTCTATACTGAACCTTAGGGTGCCCTATGTTTGGCCGCACAGAGACAGTTTCCGGGTCAATTTCTGCTTGTGACCTCCAATCCACAGCTCTGAGTCCATTCTACTTTTCAAAATATAGGATCAACGTATATGCGAGAAAAATATAGGAATGTCCAATGCAATTGCATTGCTGCAGGGAACAGCTTCGAGTGCCTCAGCGAGGTCAATGCCGCGCGTGAGGCAGCTGGGTTGGCCAACTTCAAAGAAATGGGAGAGGAAGACAAATTGAGCAGTCCGCAGCCACCAGATCTAGAAGATGGCAGCCAGTGGAAAAAGCTTTGCGAACACTTGATCCCAGTAAGTGGCGCAAAAATAATTCCAGGGACACGATCACCACGGCTATCCCCCACTGTAACACTTCCTTCTTCCTTCTGTCTGACGCAGAAAACGGAAACCGCAGCTCAGTCAAAATCAACGAATCCCTTTGAGGCCGGAACATATGCTTTCAAGTCCCTAACTGCCGAGCAACCCAACTGCAAGGAAACGGTTGCTTACTGGAAGGCAGCCTACAAAAACTTCACTGGACTCCCGCCATCAAGGAAGGAAGCTGGAACACTGTACAATAAACAAGACAACGTTTCCTTTGTAGCTGTGTACAACCCTTCATCTAATGCCACTGCAGACTGCCGAGTCGTCACGTGCACTCAAACGAATACCTCTACTGCAGGACCTGTAGAGGTGACAACGGATGGGGGCAGCGCGACTACGAAAAAAGGCTACGCGTTGCTTTGCAAGACGATGCCTGCTGCCTTTGCAAGTGACACGTCTGCTCCATTCACGTAAGTAACACGGTGGCCTTCCCGTCACGGATCTGCTCAAGAGGTTGTGATTGCCGTATTTTCGGGTGCATAATGTCCATGCGGTTGATGAAATTTCTCAGGCAGGAGCAGTGGGACAAGATCGTGTCTTCGCTCACAGGTTCTGGATCAGTAGCAGCTCCACGCCTGATTGCTCTTGCCATTGTGACATTCGGAATAACGGCTTTATGATGTTTCACGATATCATCTGGGAACTACCACCTGCACTGTTTTCTGTCTGATTTGTGGTGCCGTCGTGAGACGTGGCACACGCGTCAGCCAAAAACCCTTTCCGCATTTTCTCCAAACCGTCAGTTTGCAAGCTTTTTCCAGCTCAGCCGCGCAATTTCGGCGCAGCTCTGCGTGATGCAGGCTGTGTATAGTTGCAGCATCATCTGGGATGCTAAGGAGCAGATATTTGAAGTTCGAGCTCTCTTGAATGAGAAATTACGTCTGTCATGGTAGCGCCAGCCAATCATTTGCTTATTCCATTATAAAGAAGAGGTTATAAGGTGACACATCAGCACGTCCTCGCCCAATGAGTAAACTGAACAATAGAATGAAATTATTTGTGTTGCCTTTGGTGCTTCTAGTGGGATTGTAACGGGCTTGGACTCTCTTTGGTCTGGCTCTGCCGTGCAGGCAGCGGCGTTTGCCTGGTACGCATACTTCGTTATCGAAGCTTTTGAGCAGCCTGTTGGTACCCAGGCATTTGTGCTAGTTTTTAAGTTGTGCTGTGGTGTTGGAAGAAGACGCTCTTCTTAAGATTAGAGGAATCGAGCTCGCTGTTAGCGGGAAAAAGGAAAAGAGACTCATCACAGGGACACCGACAACTTTCCACGTCTAATGCTTCATTTCTCCTTCATATTCAAAATTTAGTTTGGATAGGTCTGCTATTTCAGTCGACTAGGCAGTGTGCACTTCCAACCTGCTGCGCAGGTCGGGGGATCAGAGGAGAGTTGTGAACAACCACACGTTGGGGCCATGAAATACCTTGAAGCCTGCAGCTCATTTATCATTGTGTGTTCGTACGCGCAGCAGATCGTAGATGAGGTCCGACAATGATCAGATTTCGCCTGCAGAATAGGGCATCTGCACACACGCTCATGCGCCTCCTCGTGAAGATCTAGTGCTCAGGGGATTACAAAGATCTAGCCAGGCGTCTCCGCTTAAGTCTTCCCATTCACATTCAATAGGCCCCATGTTTCCGAAAATATTATGCTTTTCAATTTATAACTTGAATGAATTTCAAGTGTTACAGCGCTGCGAGCACAGATCTACGGTTCGGTGTTGCGCGTTCCAATGCACGGCCACTGCTCACCGAAGGATCTCCAAACAGGGATTAACGTCACCAGGAAACAAACCACTGGCTCCCGGCATTGCGTCCTTCTGCACTGCCTTCGCTCACAGTCCTCTTTTTTACATTTCTTTTTTGAATTTTTAAAGGTCACTCCTCAAAGATGTTTCATTGGGGCCTACCATTACTTCTCAGCAGTTTGTTCTTTGTGCTGAGCACCTCAACTCTAGGCAGCTCACCAGCAACTGGGCCCACGATCAAGTACACTGCAAGTCTTGGTGAGCAGCAAGCCTTTGCCCAGTTGTTCGCGTCATAGTGAAGCTACCAGGCCATCCTGCGTTCAGTATCACGGAGACAGTACCGCAATCAACTCCCCACTCCTGCAAGCGAGTCAGCTACGTTATTCCTAGTCGCTCTATATTTCAAGAAGCAGCTTCAGGTGAAACATCTCAAAATGTAGATGTGTCTGGATGCGTTTGCTGCAGGGGAAGACGTCGAGTGCCTTAGCGAGGTCAACGCTGAGCGTGAGGCAGCTGGGCTAACCAACTTCACAACAGCATCGGACGGCACTAAATTAACTGCTCCAGACGCATCAGAGCTACAGGACAACAGCGAGTGGAAAAAAGTTTGCACACATTTGATTCCGGTAGGCGGGACAGAAAAATATCAATGTCGTGGCTATAAGGGTAATCCTGTCGTGTAGCATTACCTTCTTCCTTTGCTCAGACGCAAGAAACAGCTGCAATGGCTGAGCCAAGTGCAGCGAGTCCATTTCAAGACGGAACATATGCTTTCAAGTCCCTAACTGCGGCGAAGCCTAACTGCAAGGAAACAGTTGATTCCTGGAAGGCAGCCTTCAAAAACTTCACTGGCCTTCCGCCATCAAAGACTGAAGACGAAAACCTGTACAAAAATCAAGACAACGTTTCTTTTGTAGCCCTCTTCAACCCTTCATCTAGAGCCACTGCAGACTGCCGAGTTGTCACTTGCACTCAAACGACTACCTCTGCTACAGATGATGCAGTGGGGTCAACTTATTCGGGAAGCGGAACTACGAAAAACGGCTATGCGTTGATTTGCAAGACAATGCCTCCTGCTTTTGGAACTGGCAGCTCTGCTCCATTCACGTACGCAAGAATTTAGCTCATGCACTGCAGTGCAACCCACATCGCCTCCATTGCTATGAGTTGGACTGAATCTTGTCTATGGGAATGCGTGTGATTTGCAGGCAGGAGCAGTGGGAGAGGATCGTATTGTCTCTCACAGGCACTGCATCGATAGCAGCTCCAAGCTTTGTTGCTCTTGCCATTGTGCTATCCGGCATTACGACTTTATTATGATATTCGTTGTACCCACTGGAAAGTGCAACCTGTGTCGTGCTCTGTTTGATTTTTGGTGTATTGTTGATTCATAGCACATATTTCGAGCAGGAAACATTCTCGTCCTTTTCCAAATCACCGCTTCACAGACTTCTTCCACTTCTGCCCAACAGGCTAGTCGCAACTCCATGAGATGCAAGCTCCATGTGCACGCAGCATTTTCTAGGATGCTGAGATATCTATGTTTGCAGCTTCAGCTCTTTTCAATGACGAACTGTGCTGTTGCTGCAGAGAATGCTAATCATCCGCTAATTCTGTGATGGAGAAAGGGAGATGAGATGATGCAGGGTCACTGGCACACAAGTCTGGCCCTTCGGCCAAATAGTGTATTTTCCACGTAGAATAAATAGAATTGTTTATAGCGGGTTTGGAGGTAATATGGAATGCCAATGTCAGCAGCAGCATTCGCCTGCCTTATACCCTTCGTGTTGGAACTTGGAGCCCAACACTACTTACCAGTCCTAAGTAGCAGCTTCTAGGCAGCTTCGCGCGTGTAGGCGGAGGCATCTCTGTGTGACTACATAGGAGCGCAGCTCGCTACTAGAGGGACGGGACAAAACAATGTGTAGCCACTAGAGAAACGACACCTTGCTCCACATAGGGCGTCAGATCTTCGGGTCGCTTAGCCGCGAAACAACATGCACCTCGCTTGCCATTTTGAACCTTAACAAAGATAAATAAGCATCACATCCTAAAAAGCTATAGGGAGATTTATTTTCGCTAACAGAACGAGACACGTATAGTGGTGCAGGCTTGACGTGTTCTCGTGAATCTACTACTTAGGTGGCTACGAAGTTGTGTAGATGTGTATCTTCGTTTGACTCCCGAAGATTGAGATTCATTCTCCTCAAAATTTCCAACTACTAATGCTTTGCATTCGTAATGTAATGAATTTCAGGCGGTGCAGTTCTGCAAGCACAGATCGAGACTACAGTGCTGCGCGTTTCCAAAGGGCCAGTGGTCACAGCTGGTCCCCTCGACGGATTGAGGGCAGCGCACGTGAAGCTGTTTGGTACAAAAATTGTTGCTTTTGCACTGCTTTTCTTTTGCACAGCATTCTCAGACAGCCCTGCGCTTTCATATTTTCTCCTGTAAGTCTTTCACATCCGTGATTTTCAAGGCCAACACTCGAAGATGCTGCAGCGGAAGCTACCACCCATTCTCAGGATTTCATTTTTGATGCTGAGCGCCACAACTCTGGGCAACTCACAAGAAACTGAAGAAACAGTCACCTACACTGCATCTCTTGGTATGTGGTGCACATTTACTCTGTTGCACATTCTATTCTGAACCTTAGTGTGACTTGTGTTTGGTGACATGGTACGCGTCAATTTCTGTAGGTGAGTTCCGGTACACGACCCTGATTCCATTCTACCTTTCAAGGAATAGGACCAACTAATACGAAAGGAAAACGTAGGTATGTCTGAATGCAAATGCACTGCTGCAGGCAATAACGTCGAGTGCCTCAGCGACATCAATGCCGCGCGTGAGGCAGCTGGGCTGCACGACTTCGGGCAGGCTTCAGGTGACGCAGAATTAAGTATTCCAGCACCAGAGGAAGGAGAACTAAGCGAAAAATGGAAAAAGCTTTGCGAGTATTTGATCCCAGTAAGTGGCTCACAGTATTTCGAGGTAAAGGCCCCCAAGGCCATCCTGCACTGGCATTTCTGTGTTCATTCTCTCCGATGCAGCAAACGGAGACAGCGGCTAAGACAAGCTCAGCGAATCCCTTTGAAAAAGGAACGTATGCTTTCAAGTCCCTCACTGCCGAGCAACCAAACTGCAAGGAAACAATTGATTACTGGAAGGCAGCCTACGAAAACTTCACTGGACTCCCGCCTTCAAAGAAGGAAGGTGGAACACTGTACGACGATCAAGACAACGTTTCTTTTGTAGCTGTGTACAACCCTTCATCTAGTGCCACTGCGGACTGCCGTGTCGTCACGTGCACTCAAACGAATACCACCACTACAACGCCAGGACCTACAAGAGTACAAGCGGATGGGGGCAGCGAGACTACGAAAAAAGGCTACGCATTGCTTTGCAAGACGATGCCTACTGCCTTTGCAAGTGACACCTCTGCTCCATTCACGTAAGTAACACGGTGGCCTTCCCGTCACGGATCTGCTCACGAGGTTGCGATTGCCGTATTTTCGTGTGCATAATGCGCATGCGGTTGATGACATTTCTCAGGCAGGCGCAGTGGGACAAGATCATGTCTTCGCTTACAGGTTCCGGGTCAATAGCAGCTCCAAGCCTGATTGCTCTTGCCATTGTGACGTTCGGCATTATGACTTTATGATGTTTCGTGCTATCATCTGGGAACTACCACCTGCACCGTTTTCTGTCCGATTTCCGGCGCCGTGGTGAGACACGGCACACGTGTCAGTCAAGAAGCAGTAGTATAGCACCTACTAGTACATGTGAGAGGCAGGAACCTTTCCGGTTGTTTCCACCTCGACTCACCGGACCTGAGAATGTTAAGTAATTCCTGGACGACTCTCTTCCCGCACTTTTCTCAAATCATCACTCCACAAACTTCTCCTATTTCTAACCCACAATTTCATCGCAGCTCTGCATGACGCAAGCCGTGTATAGTTGCAGCATTATCTGGGATGCTGAGAGGCAGATGTTCCAAGTTCCAGCTCTCTCAATGAGAAATTATGCCTGCCATTGTAACGCCAGTCAATCATTTGATGGTTCCGCTACAAACGAAGAGGAATGTAGATGTTGCTGGGTTATAAGGTGGTACGCTAGAACGTCTCCTTGCCCTATTAGTAAACAGACCTATAGAATAAAATTATATGTGTTGCCTGTGGTGCTTCTAGTGGGGCTATAAGGGATTTGGAGTCATATTCTTCTGCCCCTACCGTGCAGGCAGCGGCGTTTGCCTGGGACACGCACTTCGTTATTGAAGTGTTTGAGAAGGCTATTGCCAACCAGACATTCGTATTAGCTTTTGGGTTGTGTTGTGGTGTTGAAAGAAGATGCTCAAGCTTAGGGAAACCCAGCTCGCCGTTGCCGGGAAAAGGCAGGACAGACACAAGACATGGACACCGACAACTTGCCAGGTCAAATGCTTCCTTTCCGCTTCATATTCGAAGTTTCCTTTAGATAGGCCTGCTATTTCAGTCGACTAGGCAGTGAGCACTTCCGGCAGCCTCGCCGCGGAGCAAAGCAGAGTTTTTAAGAGCCGCCTTTCGAAACAGAAAAATACCTTGAAACCTGCAGCTCATTTATCATTGTGTGTTCGTACGCGCAGCAGATCGTAGATGAGGTCCGACAATGATCAGATTTCGCCTGCGGAATAGGGCATCTGCACACACGCTCATGCGCCTCGCCTCCTCGTGAAGATCTAGTGCTCAGGGGATTGCAAAGATCTAGCCAGGCGTCTCCGCTTAAGTCTTCCCATTCACATTCAATAGGCCCCATGTTTCCGAAAATATTATGCTTTTCAATTTATAACTTGAATGAATTTCAAGTGTTACAGCGCTGCGAGCACAGATCTACGGTTCGGTGTTGCGCGTTCCAATGCACGGCCACTGCTCACCGAAGGATCTCCAAACAGGGATTAACGTCACCAGGAAACAAACCACTGGCTCCCGGCATTGCGTCCTTCTGCACTGCCTTCGCTCACAGTCCTCTTTTTTACATTTCTTTTTTGAATTTTTAAAGGTCACTCCTCAAAGATGTTTCATTGGGGCCTACCATTACTTCTCAGCAGTTTGTTCTTTGTGCTGAGCACCTCAACTCTAGGCAGCTCACCAGCAACTGGGCCCACGATCAAGTACACTGCAAGTCTTGGTGAGCAGCAAGCCTTTGCCCAGTTGTTCGCGTCATAGTGAAGCTACCAGGCCATCCTGCGTTCAGTATCACGGAGACAGTACCGCAATCAACTCCCCACTCCTGCAAGCGAGTCAGCTACGTTATTCCTAGTCGCTCTATATTTCAAGAAGCAGCTTCAGGTGAAACATCTCAAAATGTAGATGTGTCTGGATGCGTTTGCTGCAGGGGAAGACGTCGAGTGCCTTAGCGAGGTCAACGCTGCGCGTGAGGCAGCTGGGCTAACCAACTTCACAACAGCATCGGACGGCACCAAATTAACTGCTCCAGACGCATCAGAGCTACAGGACAACAGCGAGTGGAAAAAAGTTTGCACACATTTGATTCCGGTAGGCGGGACAGAAAAATATCAATGTCGTGGCTATAAGGGTAATCCTGTCATGTAGCATTACCTTCTTCCTTTGCTCAGACGCAAGAAACAGCTGCAATGGCTGAGCCAAGTGCAGCGAGTCCATTTCAAGACGGAACATATGCTTTCAAGTCCCTAACTGCGGCGAAGCCTAACTGCAAGGAAACAGTTGATTCCTGGAAGGCAGCCTTCAAAAACTTCACTGGCCTTCCGCCATCAAAGACTGAAGACGAAAACCTGTACAAAAATCAAGACAACGTTTCTTTTGTAGCCCTCTTCAACCCTTCATCTAGAGCCACTGCAGACTGCCGAGTTGTCACTTGCACTCAAACGACTACCTCTGCTACAGATGATGCAGTGGGGTCAACTTATTCGGGAAGCGGAACTACGAAAAACGGCTATGCGTTGATTTGCAAGACAATGCCTGCTGCTTTTGGAACTGGCAGCTCTGCTCCATTCACGTACGCAAGAATTTAGCTCATGCACTGCAGTGCAACCCACATCGCCTCCATTGCTATGAGTTGGACTGAATCTTGTCTATGGGAATGCGCGTGATTTGCAGGCAGGAGCAGTGGGAGAGGATCGTATCGTCTGTCACAGGTTCCGCATCGATAGCAGCTCCAAGCTTTGTTGCTCTTGCAATTGTGACACTCGTCATCACCACTCTACTGTGATATTCTTCCTTCCAGTTGGAAAGTGCGACCTGCATCGCGCTCTTCCTGACTTTTTGGTGTAGCCATGAGACGTGGCGCATGTCAAGCGAGAAGACTTTTCGCATTTTCCCAAACCATCCCTTCACGGTCTTCTTGCAGTTCTGAGCTACAGTTTAATCGCAGCTTTGTGCCATGCACGCCTTGTTTGTTTACCGCATTTTCTGTAACCAAGAAATGCCGTTTATTTCTGCTTCTCCATGACAAATTGTGCTGTTACTGTGGCGCCTGCCAATCATTCGCTAATTGTGGTCTAGAGAGAGGGAAACGAAATGATGTGTGGTTGCTGGCACTCAATTTTGGCCCTTCGGCCAAGTACTATACTTTTCATGGAGAATACATAGAATTATTTATGAAGTCTCCCGTTTCTCGAGGTAGAATCACGGGTTCGGAGGTAACATGGAGTGCCTATGCATTTGCCTGTCACACGCACTTCGTGTTGGAACATGAAGCAGCACGCTCCCTACCAGTCGTACGTTGCAGCTTCTAGGCTGCATCTCCCGGAAAATAGTAAACCTGTAGGATGCAGTTCACTTCGTAGGTCGTCTTGCGTTCAGTAGCATAGAGACAGGATCTCTGGCAACTTCCAAAGGTGAGCTTCGCTGGGCTATTCCTTCAAGTGAGCCCTACTACGCTGTGCACCGTCCAGTCTAATTTCAAGGACAAGCTTCCGCTGAAGCGTCACAAAGTGCAGATGCGTCTGACTCCAACTGCTGCAGGGCAAAGCCCCGTTTGCCTCAGCGAGGTCAACACTGCATTCGAGATGGTTGGGCTGTCCAACTTCGCAGAGGCTACAGACGATAAAAAATTAGACAACCCAAAAGGAGCAGAGCTACAGGAAGGCAACGATTGGAAAAATTTTGCGAATATTTAATTCCCGTAAGCGGCACAAAATACTACCGACGTCATGACCAACAGCATTGTCCTGCCCTAAAACGTTACGTTATTCCTTTGCTCAGACTCAAGAAACGGCACCAGTGACTGAAGCGAGCGTAACGAAACCATTTGAAGGCGGAACATATGCTTTTAAGTCCTTTGATGACACGCAACCCAATTGCAAGCAAACAGTTGACTACTGGAATGCAGACTTCAAAAACTTCACTGACCTTCCGCCGTCAAAGACTGAAGACGAAACACTACAAAAATCAGGACAATGTTTCTTTTGTAGTCCTCTACAAACTTTCTTCTAATGCTACTGCGGGCTGCCGAGTCGTTACTTGCACCCAAACGACGTCTTCGCCATCACGTTCGGGAGTCACATCAACTTGTGGGGAAAGCGCCACTACAAAAAAAGGCCATGGGCTGATTTGCAAGACAATGTCTGTGGCTTTTACAAGCGACACTTCTGCTCCACTCACGTAAGTAGCACCTTCGCCCTTGCATCACAACGCTACCCACTTCGCCCTAATTGCTGTCAGATGAACTGAATCGCGCCCATATAATTATGGAGCTTTCGCAGGCAGGAGCAGTGGGACAAGATCACATCTTCTCCCGCAGGCTCCGCATCTAGAGCAGCTCCAAGCTTTGTTGCTCTTGCCATTGTGATATTCGGCATTACGAGTTTATGTTGTTTCGTGCTATCCTCTCGGAACTTCCACCTGCGCCGTGTTCCAGCTTATTTTTGGTGCGATCCTGAAACGTTGCACAAGAGCCAACCGAGAATATTTTTTTCGTATTTTTTTCCAAAGCATCTTTTCGCAGGCTTCTTCCAGTTCTGGCCCACAATTTAATTGAAGCTGTGCAATATGCAGGCTTTACTTGCTTATTTCATTTTCCGGAATAGAGAGTAGCCGACCTGTTTAGTTTGAGCTCTCCAACGACAAATGAATTTACTACTGCAGCACTTGCCAATCATCTGCTGATTTTGCCACCGATAAAGGGAAACTAGAAGGTGCCGAACTACTACGCAGCTCTTCCACAGAGCAAATGGTACAGTTATCTACTAGAACAAGACCGTTCGTGGTGTGTGAAACTAGTATAACTATTTTGGACGCAGTATGGCCAGTCCGTGCTGGCAGCGGCATTCACCTGCCACACACAATTGGTTGTGGAAAATTTGGCGCAGTACAACACCTCTTAGGCATTAGTGACGGATTTTAAGCTTCTTCGTAGTGCTGACAGAAGGCCCTCTGACAACTCCAGAGAGCTCCCGCTCTACAGGGAAAAAGCAAAACCACATATGGTCATGCGGGAACCGACAACCGGCCAGGTCTAGTTTTTGGGTTACTTTTCATATTTAGAATTTTTCTTGGAGAGACCAGATATTGCATGCATAGTAGTGTTGGGTGTTTTGCGCCTGGCCGGCTACAGAGGAAATATTGAAGAACAAGCTCTCGTTCAGATTGACAGGCACCTTGAAACCCGTCACCCATTTACCACATTGGGCTCAAAAATATAGCATATATTAGAATTACTCATGGGAAGGTTAGATTTCGCGTATTTAGGAGGACGTGATCACGGGGGCATGCTTCACATGTTCATGTGGGTCTAGTGCTCAGGTGACTGCGAAGTTTGTTGGGGAGGTGGTTTTCGTTTTAGGCTCACTATTCCGCATTCTGCCCTATGTTTTCAAGGTCTTCTTTTTTAATTGATTGTTTGATTGGATCTCAAATGATGTAGCACAGCGCACATAGAGCTGAAGCTCAGTGTGCGTTCCGTAACGCCCACCTGTTACTGCACGATCCCGGAGGGGACTCACGTCGTCGGCCCTAAATAAAGAATTTTGCTTCTCATTCCGTTCGCTAGTGGTCTTTCTTTTTTCTTCAACCTTATTTTCTTCGCAGCCGTGATTTTTCAATATCAGGCCTGCAAATATGCCTCACTGGTATTTCCAAAGGCTACTGAGCGCCTCGCTGCTGGTGCTGAGCGCTTCGAGATGGGGTAGCTCACAAGAAACTCCACCAACAATCAAGTACACTGCATCTCGCGGTATGTTGTATACCCTTACGATGCCGCTCGATTCGAACTGATGATTGGGCTGGCGTGCGTTCCAAGGCACGCAGGTACAGTCTCAGTCAACTGCTGGCGACCTACGGCAGAAGATCGCCTTTTTTTTTAATTGGCCAAACGACAAACTCAGCCGATCTATTACAAAACATTGGGTGTGTTCGAATTCAATGGCTGCAGGCGGAAGTGTGAAGTGCCTCAGCGAGATCAACGCTGTACGCGAGGCAGCTGGGTTGCCCAACTTCGGAGAGGCCTCAGGGGACGGACAATTGAGTGATCCAGGCACTTCAGAGCTAGGCAAAGACACTGAATGGAGAAAACTCTGCGAATATTTGATTCCAGTAAGTTTCACGGGGAAACTTAGCAGGTGGATCTCTCGTGATATCCTACAGGGCAGCACTTTCTTTTTTCATGTTTCAGACGCAAACAGAACCTGTAGAGGCGGCAAGTGCAGCGAAACCATTTGAACAAGGAACATATGCGTTCAAGTCCCTCACCACCGCAGAACCTAACTGCAAGGAGACAGTTGATTACTGGAAGTCGGCCTTCAAAAATTTCTCCGGACTGCCACCATCAAAGAGTCAAGCAGGACAGCTGTACAACAGCCAAGAAAACGTTTCTTTTGTAGCCTTGTACAACCCCGCATCTGATGCCACTGCAGATTGCCGAGTTATCACTTGCACTAAAACCACAACTCCTGGAGAATCAGTCGTGAGCAGTGATCCACAGGGAAGTAAAGAAAATGGCTACGCGATAATTTGCAAGACGATACCTACCCCTTTTACAAGCAATGATTCTGCTCCATTCACGTAAGTTTCAGCGCCAGAGTTTCATCCAACCACCGAATACTCCGCAATACATTACTATTCATGGTGTGGACTGGGAGGTTACTAGCTTCGGCTGCTTTTGCGCAGGCAGGATCAGTGGGACGGAATCGCATCGTCACTCACGGGTTCAGCTGCAATCGCCTTCCCAGGTTTTGGTGTATTCTTAGTCACACTGTTAAGTATGACAGCACCGTGACCTTATAAGCGACGAGGTGCTACTGCCCGCGATTGCGGCTTTGTGTCGAACTAAATCCACAAAGAACCATTTCAGTTTCAGGCTGAATCGCCCAAAACGCACCCCCTGGTCGTTTTCGCAATATGAAGGGATAATTCATGTTTGTCCCTGATCTGAAGATGATTCGAGGCTGCTCACCCTCGCAGGTAGCGTGGACTCAGTGGTTCCTGTAAACGTTAGAGCCGTCAAAAGAGATTTTTGAGCCTTCGCCGTCCCTCAACTCCATTAGGTTTCCACTAGATTCAGCTTGCATCGTTGCCATCTCATTGGGAATTAAGTAAACCTTCTGATATCCGGCAATAAGCAAGCAGGTGGGTGCTTTGCCCGGCCAAGCTCATTGTCTTCAAACTAATTCCATGTCTGCAGGGGCTGCATCCACCTGCAACAAACAATCTGCGGCTTGGCTTGTCATCGTGGGTCTCGGTAGGCATTGACGAGCTTCTAATAAAAGCGGCATCTCGCACTCTTTCATCTCGTTTTCTTCACTTGAATTATTCTGTGAATCAGTGAAATATTATAATGCTGGATATGGTACGCTATGACCTCTTCTTCGTCTATTTGCCACCTATTTGTGTCCCTGCCGGCTGGTTCCAGCAGGAAACGTCAGTGAGAAATGTTTGCGGCAGATGATTACGACGCTACTGGCGGAATAAGGAACGGCGGACCTTTTTAGTTTGAGCTCTCTAATGATAAATAAATTTACTAATGTAGCATTTTCCAATCGCCTGCTGATTCTGCGATCGATGACGGGAAACTAGATAATGCCGAATTACTATGTGGTTGTTTCTCGGAGCAAATGGTACAGTTATCTACTAGAACAAAACTGGTCGTGGTATTCCTCATGTGTGAAGCTAGTATAACTCTTTTAGACGCAATATGGCCAGTCTGCGCTGGCAGCGGCATTCATCTGCCACACACAATTGGTTGTGGAAAATTTGGCGCAGTACAACACCTCTTAGGCATTAGTGACGGATTTTAAGCTTCTTCGTAGTGCTGTCAGAAGGCCCTCTGACAACTCCAGAGAGCTCCCGCTCTACAGGGAAAAAGCAAAACCACGTATGGTCATGCGGGAACCGACAACCGGCCAGGTCTAGTTTTTGGGTTACTTTTCATATTTAGAATTTTTCTTGGAGAGACCAGATATTGCATGCATAGTAGTGTTGGGTGTACAATTGGTTATTGAAAGCTTGGTGCAGTACACCACCTGCCAGGCATTAGTGACGAATTTTAAGCTTTTTCGTAGTGCTACTAGAAGGCCCTCTGACGACTCCTGAGAGCTGCCGCTCTTCGCTACAGGGAAAAAGCAAAACAACGTATGGCCATGCGGGAACCGACAACTGGCCCCGTCTAGTGTTTTGATTACTATTCGTATGTAGAATTGTTCTTGGAGAGATCAGATACTCCATGCTTATTAGCGTTGTTCATTTCGCGCCTGCTCGGCTGCAGAGGAAACAGCAAGCTCTGGTTCAGGTCGACAGGCACCTTGAAACCCGTCACTCATTTACTGCCTCGGACTCAAAACTATAGCACATATTAGAAATACTTATGGGAAGATTCGATTTCGCATACAGAGGAGGACGTGAACACAGAGGCATGCTTCACACGTTCATGTGGATCTAGTGGTCAGGTGACTGCGAAGTCTGTTGGGGAGGTGGTTTTCGTTTTAGGCTTCCCATTCCTCATTCTGCCCTGTGTTTTTGAAGTTTCCTTTTTTTGATTGATTCTTTGATTGGATCTCAAGTGATGTAGCACAGCGCGCATAGAGCTGAAGTTCAGTCTGTGTTCCCTATCGCCCACTGCTTGCTGCACGATCCTTGAGAACGCACATGGTCGGCCTCCAGTAAAACTTTCATTCGCATTCCTTCGCTAGCGGCCTTCCCTTTCTGTTTAATTTTTCTGATTTCGAATCCTTGATTCTTCGAAGTCAATCCGGCAAATATGCTTCATCGGAATATCCGAAAGCTATTGAGCGCCTCGCTACTGGTGCTGAGCGGCTCAATTTTGGGCAGCTCACAAGGAAATCAGCCAACAATCAAGTACACCGCATCCCGCGGTATGCTGTATGCACTGTAGTTCCGCTCGATTCGAACTGATGCTTCGGCTGGCTCCGTTCCAGGGGACACAGGACAGTCGCAGTCAGCTCCTACCGGATTGTGGCAGACGGTCCCGTTTTTATTTGATTTGCTAAAATATATTCTCGGCCTAAGCATCACAAAAATTTGACTTACTCTGATTCAATGGCTGCAGGGGAAAATGTGATATGCCTCGGCGAGGTCAACACTGCGCGCGAGGCAGCTGGGTTGCCCAACTTCGGAGAGGCCTCAGGGGACGGACAATTGAGTGATCCAGGCACTTCAGAGTTACAACCAGATACCGAATGGAGAAAACTCTGCGAATATTTGATTCCAGTAAGTTTCACGGGGAAACTTAGCAGGTGGATCTTTCGTGATCTCTGCACGGTAACACTTTCGTTTTTCATGCCTCAGACGCAAACAGAACCTGCAAAGGCGGCAAGTGCAGCGAAACCATTTGAACAAGGAATATATGCGTTCAAGTCCCTCACCACCGCAGAACCTAACTGCAAGGAGGCAGTTGATTACTGGAAGTCAGCCTTCAAAAACTTCTCCGGACTGCCTCCATCAAAGAGCCAAGCAGGACAGCTGTACAACAGCCAGGACAACGTTTCTTTTGTAGCCTTGTACAACCCCTCATCCGATGCCACTGCAGATTGTCGAGTTATCACTTGCACTAAAACCACTACCACTGGAGGGTCGGAGCAACAAAGTGATCCACAGGAAAGCAAGGAATATGGCTACGGGATGATTTGCAAGACGATACCTACCGCTTTTACAAACAACGATTCTGTTCCATTTACGTAGGTCTGGATGCTACCCGTTCATTTCACCTTTGAAGAGTCCGCAAAGCATAGCTTCCCGTGAAGTGGGCTGTGAGTATGCAAGCGTTTGCTGCTTTTGCGCAGGCAGGATCAGTGGGACAGAATCATATCTTCGCTCACGGGGTCAGCTTCAGTCGCCATCCCAGGTTTTGGTGTATTTTTACTCGCAGTCTTTAGTCTGACAGCGCTATGACGCTGGAGTCTATGAACTGAAGACTGTGCGCTATTACACGCAAATGTGACTTTGCATATAACAACGTTTGTGAAGCACTGTATTCACGGAAAATGGACAAAAAAGCGCCGTCTGGTCGATTTTGCAGCGCAGAAAAGTAATTGAGTCCCGTTGCCGGCCCGAGATAGGTTTGGAGCTGTCAACTTTCAGTGCTGACCTCAACTAAATGCTTCTTCCGTGCACTGCAGTCGTCAAGGAAAAATCTTCACCAACCATGGTAGTATTCTACGAGATACAACAGTTACGTTTTATTAAGATGTATCTGAGCCTACTAGATATTCAGCAACACCTGACACGCCTTAAGCTTGCTTTGTCAAATGCAAATATGCGGAGGGCACAGAGGCTTCATTGATGTCTCCGAACCTCCCATCAGAGTTGCCCGGACACTCAGAGAGTGTCGAAATCACATCGAAATGCTCTAGATGTCGCATTTAGCTGATGACCACTATCTGTGAGTTGGCGCGTTGGCCTTGGTCCCTGGATGCTGGCGATCACTTGAGGGAGACCGGATTTGACCTCGTTCATTTCGTTTCTCTCCATAGTTTAGTTATATCCGGAAATCAAGTACTGTTATGCTAGATACAGGACGGTATGACATTTTCTTCGTCTAATGTTTCACCGCCCTGTGCCCCTGCCAGCTGGCCCCTGAAGCCAGGGGAAATGCAATGATGGTTAAAGACGATGGCTTGAAATCCCGCACAGGGTTACAGTTTAGTTCTTGGTAAGAGCAGCAATTATAAAAAACATAGAAAGAGTGGAGTTTTCCAGGGGGTCGCGCACTTGCAGAGCTTCACACTTCGGTGTTCACCCAGATCTAGTCAGTGCGCGGTGAATTTGCTAGCAAGCTGCACTCTTTTTAGTCTCCTCTTTACTCACCCTGAAAGGACGTGTTTGCAAATGTGTGTTTTTCAAGAGATATATTGGTTGGATTTCAAGTGGACAAGCTCTGCAAGCACAGATCCAGACCTTAGCTGTCGACGCTCCCTCCCGCCCATTTCCCAGTGTCCCATTCCACAGAGGTACTGGCAGAAGGACTCCCACTGTTTCCTGCAAATATAGCTTTATTTTGCATCTCCTCTACCAAGTGATTTCCCCTTTAAGGTGCACTAAGGAATATCTTTGCAGCCGCGTGGTTTAAAATTCAAAACTTCAAAAATGTTGCCTGTGTGCATACCATTACTTTTCGGCGCCTCGTTCTTGGTGCTGAGCGCCTCATCCATGGACGGCTCACAAGGAAGTCCACCAACAATAAATTATACTGCAACTCTGGGTAATTAGTATATCTTTGTGACTGTTTTTCGTGAAGGCGTAAGCTGACATTCGTTCGAAGGCGTAGACCAATCACAGTCAGCAACTGCAAGTGAGCTCCGTCATGCGATTCCAAGTGCTTTACACTTGCTAAAAAATAGTCTGATTTGATGCATGACACAAACCAAGTGTGGTTCAGTGAAAACGCTGCAGGCAAAAGCGTTAAATGCCTCAGTGAGGTCAGTGCTGTCCGTGAGGCAGCCGGGTTGGGCAACTTCAAACAGGCTTCAGACGTTGATAAAATAAGTGATCCAAAACAAGGAAATTTAGACGACGGCAGCCAGTGGAAGAACATCTGCGAGTATTTGATCCCAGTAAGTGGCGCAGAGTACTTCTAAAACCACGGGCACTAACCATCTCCGGCAATGTTATGTTTCCTTTTTCCCTCGCTCAATCGCAGGATACACAACCGGTGGCTGCCTCCAACCCAGAGAATCCCTTTAAGGAAGGAACATATGCTTTCATGTCCCTAACTGCCGCCGAACCTAACTGCAAAGACACAGTTGATCACTGGAAGGCAGCCTTCAAAAATTTCACTGGACTGCCCCCGTCAGAGAGTCAAGCTGGAAATCTCTACAACAACCAAGACAACGTTTCTTTTGTAGCCTTGTACAACCCCTCGTCTGATGCCACTGCAGACTGCCGAGTTGTCACCTGCACTAAAACCACTACAGAAAACGAAGAGACGCAAAGTGTTTCAGAACAAAGCCCCGAATATGGCTACGCGCTGATTTGCAAGACGATGCCCTCAGCTTTTCCAGACGGAAATTCTGCCCCATTCACGTAAGCAACGGCGTAACCCCTTCAACTCACCACCGAATTGTTCACAATCTATGGCTTTCTCTGACGTTGACTATGAGTGTACAACAGTTGGCTGTTTTTGCACAGGCAGGATCAGTGGGACAAGATCTCATCCTCGCTCACGGGGTCAGCTTCAACAGCCACCCCAGGCTTAGGAGCATTCTTGATCGTGGCAGTTAGTATGACAGCACTGCAACCCTATGCGTTGCACGCTGGCAACAGCGCAGGCGCCTTTCGCTTCAAGGTAAATTCGAGAAGCAGCGCTTCACACTTAAATCGACCCGAAGGAAACATCCTTTCCAGTCGCTTTTCAAGCGTGAAAAAGGGAACAGTTTCTGTTGCTTGTCTGAGGCGGGTCGGAAGCTGTTTGTTCTCGCAGCCAGCATGCACCAAATGCTTGCTACATGCGTTAGGGTTGTCGAAAGACAATTTTGAACTGTTAATTTCTCAACGCTAGTTGGATCCCGCTAGATTTAACGGGTATTTTTCCCATCTCACTGAGAATCAGATAAGCCTACTGATATTCAGCAGTAAAAAGGCAGGCGTATGGGAAGCCCTGTCGAGCGATGATATGGGGTGGGAACAAACTGCGTATGCAAGCTCGCAGCAGTTTGCCTAAGGAGCCCGGTCGGATGCAATGTGTTTAAACTGGGGCAAAACGTTTTCGGGGCTGTTTTCAGCTGCCATACGCCATCTGCGGCTTGGCTTATCGTTATTTATCTGGATAGACGCTGGAAGCCCTGCAGTGAAGACAACGTCTTGATCTCTTCAATTTTGTTTTTCCATTGCATTGCTCGGCCCGTCTGTCAAGTATTATATTGCCAGATATGGTAATCTATGACGTCTACCTCGTCCATTTTCCCCCTCTGTGCCCCTGTGGGCTGGGCCAATCAGGAAACGCTCTTGGCAAGCACCCGCGGCAGATGATTTTCAATACAGTCACGACCCATCCTGTGAAAGCCACAAAACGCGTATAGTCTCGCCACCGCAACTGTGCGCCACATGTAGATTCGAAGGAACAGTTGGGTTCAGTGAATATGGCCCAGAAAATGAGCCAATAAGTTGACTGCACTATACACATGGAGATATACTACGCCAGCAGAAACGAGTGTGACGTAGCCCCACCTGCTAACGGGAATTCCTTCACCTAATTAATTCCACCGGAAATCATGTAAGCTCTTTCTTGATTAAAAATGCCAGTATTAAGCTGCTAGCATTGCTGAGCCACGACGTATCTGGTAGTCCTGCTTTTGAAGGCTAGAGAAGGACCCGCTACCATGACCCAGGTAAACGCCCCTGTGACGTCAGAAGGGGGCGACAACGACCCCGTTTACTCCTGCAGTTTGATTTTCTCCATGTACTGTGGTGGGACATTTAAAGTATTTCCCTTGTGGTATGCTCGGCACATATGCCCCCGCCGAGCCTCGTCGCCGTCGTTGGTCGTGGTTAAACTTTGCAGTTGAAACAGCACGGCACTTGAAGGAAACAGCTTGAAGTATACTCCGCGACTTGGAGCAAGAGAAATAATGACTGTAGCGAGCTCAGCAATTTTCACGATTGCATGTGACGTTAGGTAGGAGGCTCCATGTTGACATCCCAAAAAAATCGTCGGCGCCTTTCTTAAAAACAAGGCGACGTAATTCCGCAAGGGAAGCGCTATCTTGCTCCCATAATGATTCAGTTCTTCTGCTTACATTGAAGTTTTGCGCAAAGGCGAGATATTCCAGCATTTTGAGAGGTGGACCCGTCTTGTCTGCTGAGCCGACAACCGAACGGAGAAGGCGAAAGACTCTTTTCAGTGCCAGCCCATAACTTGATATCTCCCGAAAATCTATGGTTCTGTTCTCTGCCAAACAAAGCATTATACAGGAAGGCATAGAAATAGCAGAGTTCTCCCGATGGCTAGCACATTTACACAGGTGCAAGCTTCCCTGTTCACGTAGAACTGGAGCTCAGGTGATCACATGCTAGGACGCTGCATTCGACTTAGTCCCCTTTTACCATCATCCTGTGAAACCATTTTACAACTTACTTTTATCAAGAGATATACTGGTGGATTTCAAGTGGTGAAGCTTTGCAAGCGCAGGTCGAAACCTTAGTTGTGCACGTTCCCTTCTACCCACTGCTTAACGCCCGGTACCAACGAGCCATTGACTGTAGGACTCACATTGCTCGCAGCCAGTGCACTTTTCTTTTGCACCCTCCTTACCTAATGATTTTATTTTCAAAGTTTTCCAGATAATTTTTGTAACCGTATCCTTTGAAGGTCAAATTTTGAAAGATGCTGTCTCTGTACATTTGCAGCGCCTCGCTCTTGGTGCTGAGCGCCTCATTGCTGAAAATCTCACAGGCAGGTCAACAAGCACCAACATACACTGCATCTCTGGGTAAGTAGTATACCTTTACTGTGCCACCGATTTCTCACAGAAGCTTGCGCTGGTGTCCGTTCGAAAACGCTCAGTCAGCTGCTGCAAATGAGTTTCATCATACGACCCCAAGTCCATTTTACTTGCAAAGAAATAGCCTCAGCAGGTGCAAAACAAAACGGAGCTTTGTTTTCATGCAAATGCATCAGGAAAAAGTAATAAGTGCCTCAGCGAGCTCAATGCGGCTCGTGAGGCAGCCGGGTTGCCAAACTTCACCGAGGCCACAGACGGCAAAAAATTAAGTGATCCAGAACAGCAACTGCAAGAAGGTAGCGAGTGGATGAAAGTCTGCAAACATCTGGTCCCAGTAAGCGGCGCAGAATATTTCTGAAGTCACCACCACTGTCTAGACCAAGATAGGGAGTGGAACAGTTTGGGATCCTTTGATTCCACTAAGAAGCGCTAGGTGCTTTTAGAGTCATCAACACTAACAGTATCCGGCACTGCAGCGCTTTCCTTTTTCTTCTGTCAGACGGAGCAAAAAGACCCAGTGGCTGCGGCGGGCGCAACCAATCCCTTTCAGGACGGAACATATGCCTTCAAGTCCCTAACTGCCGCCGAACCTAACTGCAAGGAAACAGTTGATCACTGGAAGGCAGCCTTCGAAAATTTCACTGGACTTCCCCCATCAAAGACTGAAGGCGCAAATCTATACAAAAATCAAGACAACGTTTCTTTTGTAGCCTTGTACAACCCCTCATCTGATGCCACTGCAGACTGCAAAGTTGTCACCTGCACTAAAGCCACTGCATCAGAGGCGGCGCTACAAAGTGATTCAGACCAAAGCTCCGAAAATGGCTACGCGCTGATTTGCAAGACGATGCCCTCCGCCTTTCCAGACGACAAATCTCCTCCATTCACGTAAGCAACAGCGTAACGGCTTCATCACACCACTGAATTACTCACAAACTGTGTTTTTCTGTGAGGTTGACTGTGAGTATGCGAGCGTTGGCTGTTTTTGCGCAGGCAGGATCAGTGGAACAAGATTGTATCCTCTCTCACGGGGTCAGCTTCAACCGTCATCCCAGGCTTTTGTGCACTCTTCATCGCAGTGTCCAGCTGGATAGCCCTGTAGCCCTGCAAACAATGAGTTGTACGCTGGCAACAGCACAGGCGCCTTTTGCGCCAAGCTGTCCTTGTGAGGCAGCGCCTCACACTTAAGCTGATCTGAAGGAAAAGTCCTTGCCGCATGAGTTGCAGTTTTCAAAGGACAATTTTGAGCTGGTAATTTTCTTCAACTCTACTTGGATTCAGCTAGCTTTAACAGGTATTTTCCCATCTCAGAAAGAATCAGAAAAACCTAATGATCAATGACAATTACGAGACAGGTGTATGGGAAGCCCTGTCAACCGAAGATATGGGGAGGAAACAAACTGCATATGAAATCGCTCAACTGCTTGTCAGGAGCGCCTGGGCGGATCCATTGCGTTTGAACTAGCTCAAGGCGTTCTAGTGGCTGCGTTGACCTACTATGCCCCATCTGTGGCTTGGCTTACCGTCGCTCGTTTCTGTGGACGCTGGCAAACATTTGTGAAAGATAGCATCTCGAGTTCATTCAGTTTCGTTTTCCCATTGTATTGTTCGACTGATCAATCAAGCCTTATAATGCTAGATATGCTATTCCATGACATCTTCTTTGTTCAATTTCCCTCTTTGTGCCTCTGCGGGCTGGGTCACACAGGAAACGCTCCTGGCAAACACTTGCGGCAGATGATTTTCCCTACAGTCGCGACTCGCGTTGTGAAAGCCCCAAAAGGCGCATCGTTTCCACACCACAACTGTGTAGGAAGTGAAAAAGGGGGGTAGAGATATGATTTAGCCCGTGTAAAGTGGGAAAAAAGAAACCTCGATTCCGCTGCAGGTCCGCGAGAAGATATGAGCCAGCAAGAGGATTGTCGAAATGACGTGTCACCATCTGTTAGCAGGGTGTCCGTCACTCACTGAGTTCCGCCAGAAATCCTTGTTCTTTTAATTTACAAATAAAAGTCTTTTAAACGTAAATATTATCACTGATCTGCCGGCGATGCCTAGCGGCAACGCGCTTCGAAATCGAGATGAAACCTGGTTGGACAACTGACGGTACAAGGAGGTCACATCATCGTGGTGTCCGCTTTCGCTTTGATTCTAGCCTCTTACTGCGGAGAATGATTTATTTAAGTGCTTTCTTTGTAATATGTTTGGAACAGATGGCGATGCTTTATTTAAGTGCTCTCTTTGTAATATGTTTGGAACAGATGGCGCCTCGGAGCATCCTTGGCGTTGTAACGACGTCGCTGCTCATGCTTGCAATTGGGACCTGAAACAGTGCGGCAGTTGAAGTTAACAGAACGAAGTACACCCCAAATCATTGCAGAGTAAAAAGCAGCATATACTGGGCGTTGAGTGGCTGTCGGGCACGACGTTGTGTTGGTCTTATGAGAATCTGTCCCCACCTCTAGAAAAAAATGACGTTGGCCCGCTCAGGAATCGGCATCTTTTTCCCATTTACAATTGTTTATTTCTAGCTACTTGAAATTTATAGGAATATGCGAAACACACGAGGAGTATACGAGGTGGGAACGTCGTGAGTGCTGAGCCACAAACGAAACACCAATGATGAAAGGCCCCTTTCAATGTCAACAGATACCTTGAAATAGCCCACATAAATGCAGTTGGGCTTTTAGTCAAACACCATATATAAGATGATGCCATAGAAAGGGCAGACTTCTCTTTCTGGCTAGCGCACGCACTACAGAGCTGTTTGTTTCCGTGATCACCTAGATCTGATGCTCAGGTCACACCTTATAAGGAAACTGTGTTCCTTCAAAGCTCGCTCTACATTCATCCGGGAAAAACCGCTCACACAATTTATATTTTTAATGTTGAATCCTGGTTGAATTTCAAGTGGTGGAGCTCTGCAAGAGCTAAACCAGACCTTAATTGTGCGCGTTCTCTTAAGGCCACTGCTCTGCACCGATCCACAGAGGCGGTGACAGCACTAGTCACACTGCTTGCTGTAAATGCAACTTTCTTTTGTTCGTCCTTTGCCAAATGATTTCCCCATTGGGTTTTTCTAGGTAATATTTTTGCAGCCTAGCTTTTCTAGGATCAAATATTCGAAGATGCTGCCTCTGCGTATACCATCTGTTTTCAGCGCCTCGATCTTTCTGCTGAGTGTCTCATACCTGGGAACCTCACAACAAAGTGCACCAACAATCAAGTACACTGCTTCTCTCGGTATGTAGTGAATCCTCAGTGTGCTGCTCATTTCTAGTGGAAGCGTAGGCTGGCGTCCCTCTGAAGGCACATATATATCCTCACAGTCAGCTACTGCAAGTGAGTTTCGTCGTACGAATGCAAGTCAATTCTACTTAGCCCCAGCAAATGCATTACAAATATAAATTGTTTTTCAATGCAAACACTGCAGGTGGAGGTGCCAAATGCCTCAGCGAGGTCAACGCTGCCCGTGGGGCAGCTGGGTTGAAGAATTTTGCAGAGGCCACAAACGACAAAAAATTAAGTGCTCCTTCAGATGACCTAGAAAACGACACCGAGTGGAAAAAAGTTTGCGAGCACCTGATCCCAGTAAGTGGCGCGGAGTATTCCTAAAGTCACCGCCACTAACCGTCTCCGGCACTAGTGTTTTCTGTTTCTTTCCCTCAGACGCAAAAAGAACCCGTAGAGGCGACAAGTGGAACAAATCCCTTTGAGAAAGGAACATACGCTTTCAAGTCCCTAACTACTGCGGAACCAAACTGCAAGGAAATAGTGAATTACTGGAAGGCAGCCTTCAAGAATTTCACTGGACTGCCGCCGTCAGAGAGTCAAGCTGGAGATCTCTACAAGAGCTATAACAATGTCTCTTTTGTAGCCCTTTACAACACATCATCTAATGCCACTGCAGATTGTCAAGTCGTCACTTGCACTAAAACTACTACTCCTGGCGATTCATCGATTCGCGACAGTCCAAGCGGAAGCCAAGAATATGGATACGCAATGATTTGCAAAACAATGCCCGCTGCCTTTGCAGACAAAAATTCTGCTCCATTCACGTAAGGACCAAAGTATTCACTCCATATCAAGACTGAATAATTCACAAACTATGGCTTTTCGTGATGCGCATTGTGACTACGCAAGCGTTGGCTATTGTTGCGCAGGCAGGATCAATGGGACAGGATCATATCCTCCCTTACAGGGTCAGCGTCAGCCGCCATCCCAGGTTTCGGTGCATTCTTTATCGTAGTCTTAAGTATGGCAGTATTGTGACCCTGCAAACTATGAGGCGTATGCTGGTAACAGAACCGGTGCCTTTTCCACCTAAGTGCATTCATTGAGCCGCGCTTCCCATTACTTCCGACCTGAAGAAACGCTCTTTCTGGCTTTCGAAAGATAAACTCGCAATTGTCTTCCGCTGAGGATCTGATGGTGGTTGGAAGCTCTTCATTTTCGCAGTTGGCATGCTCTAATTCTTACAGCATTCATCACGGGCATTCGGCGGCGACTTTTGAGAACCCCCTTCTTCGTAATTCCAGCTTTGACAGTCATCTTTGCTATCTCACAAAAGGTTGAGGAAGCATACGCGACACATGACGAGAATGGTGCACACATAGAAATTGTCCTCCAAATTCCACGTATGGGGAGGAAACAAAATTGCACCTGAAACATCTAGACTGCATTTTAGAGGCGCGGGAACATTAACAGTATGTTCTAGGTGAGGGTGCGCTGTGCATATCTCGACTCTGCATTCACTTGCCACTGCACAGGCTGTGATTTCGCCTGTTGGGATTGATCTCGCAGCAGCTCGCCTCCAACTTATTTTTGCACAATTGATAAACGATATCAAATCTGCATCGCGTGGTGTGGAGACCCAGAAATAAATATACTTTGCCACGAATTCAAATATGCAACGATGGACAAGTAATTCATATTCTCTGTAGAGAGAAGGGGATGGCTAGGTCCAATACGCAACAGTTAATCTCCTTTTAGGGAGCAGTGATATCGCCTAGCACAAAATTTGCACGTGTTCCTCTGGATACTTGCAAAAAGAAGGCGGAAAAGGTTTTTGTTAATAGTAGTCTGGTAGCCTAGATTCAGATCACGCGAATGCAACGGATTCTTCAGTACCTACTAATGCCTAACGAGAACTGAAAACAGTTGCGCGTCTCATTGCATTTGCTGTTCAACAATGTCCCTTAGTTGCTGCACTGTAGTTTCATACGATGCTAAATCGATACGCTTTCAAAGAACCTCTTTTCTCCCCGAACAGCCCCGTTGCTGATGCTGAGATTCCCAAAATTTAGCGGTTCACAAGGTTTGAATGAACTACTGTCAAATGTGCAGCAGTGCTTGATAAAAGAGATGCTTCAACTATTCTACTGTGCGTCTTGACGCACTGTAGACATCCTGGCGATGGACTCCTGCTATCTTGGTCAACTGGAGTTGAGTCTTCTCCCTTATGAACAACAAACGAGTTTAGTTGTGTGAAGAGGAGGCCTGGGTGCGTTCGGAGCAGGTGACAGTTTCTTGCTCCTCAACGACGCTAACAGCGCCGGTGGAGCAGTGGGATCGGCTTGCTTCTCAGGAAGCAGAATCCCTAGCAACATTTCTCGCCTCATTGGGTACGAGCGTGTACAGGCGTGTTACAGGATCTCTGCAGGTGTATTAAGGTGGTAAGTTATGGTATGAGAGCACCTTTTATCAGGCGCAAAGTGTGTACTTAGAAGCGGGAGTGGTAAAGCCAATTACAAATGAACTGGATTATCATTAAATAGAAAACAAGAATTCAGCACACTAATCGTGCTAACTGTTCAAATATGTAAAACTGTAAGCTTCATGAATTATGCTTTAAAGGGCTTCCAGACGGCAACATCTATACAAGGGCATCGAAAACAGCCATTTAAGATGTGCCTTTCTAGAGTTACTGTGAAAGGTAAGGCGAACGTTTTCAACACTAAAGAAGCCTGTAATGTTTGCTTTCCAAATGCACGTTTAGTGGAAAGCTGCCAGTATTGCTTAACATATTCCACTGTACGTAGGTAAATATATTTATGAGTTTTCAGTGGGGAGAGATGCTCTTGTGCGCCTCTGTTCACTAGAAGCAGTCTGCCCAGGAATCTTTTCTCCACACATAAGATGATCTGGGTATTCCTGCGAATGCGCTTGAATCTTTTATTCTAGTGTCCAGAAGCTGTCTTTTGGCCCATAATTTTTCGAAGCAAGATTATGCTTGCTTGGGCATAATGTGAAGCACATGCATTCACCATTGAATTTGCCTATTTCTTCATATATTACGTTTCTTATTGAGGAGTGTAACATATGATCCTTAGCAGTGGCCTTCAAGACGAGTCTGGCGTAGAGCTCATAAAACTACTTGCCCGCGTTGTGATGCCAAGACGATTTTGGGGCCTTATTCGATGTTAGCAAATTAATAATATGGCTTAGGAATAAGTGCACGGCAAGTTAGGCACGGTTTTCACATCAAAAATTAAAACCTTCGCCGTTTTGCTTCGCACCAGTGAAACTGTGTTGTTCGTGCAACCGCAGAAAGGGTAAGCACAGAAAAGATGCAAAATTACTAGATACATCATGCTTTCAAACTGTTCCAATCAGCATCGATAAACACAGGCCATTCATGTTCATGTTAAAGTTTCATAGCAACTGTAGCACTCGCCCGTGTTAATGCCAGCATCATAGATCGACAAGTTATGCAGAGGCTTCCTGCTACCCACGTAGAAGAAATGAACTGCCGTCAAAGTTGTGTGTGGATCTGAACTGCAACGCATCGCATAAAACATCTTCTTGTAATGAACGATGGATGAACGTGTTCTACAGCTGAACGTATTTCACAATAAATGCAACAGGGGGCAAGCTGGTAAGAGTGAAATTGACCTTTTACACTAGAACCAATTCAGTTCAGCCTTCTTCAGCCATTGTCAGAACCTACATCAGCTGAAAGGAATATTATCCCTAAAAGTTACCGGCAGAGTATTAGTTTAAAGCTGCATGGATGAAATCAGCATAATCTGTGGGCACAAAAAGAATTTGTCTTTCAGTAGAAAATTTAGTTCGAGGGTGGCGTTCGGCTGAAGTGCAGGCTAAACAAGGATTCGCCGTAGACAGCGCTGCGTGGACGCAGAGTTAGTGTAAATGGACTGGTGCACTAAAATGCATATGGATTTCTCCAGCCCCAAGAATAAAACGGGGGATACAAAGGAATTATTAGCATAAGTTACAACTGTCTCAGCAAATCGAATGCTGACAGCTTCAGCACAAGTTGAAACTCTGCTATATGTGAGGCTGCAGCACTCGCATCAATTTTAAGCCATGAGGTACCTCTGGAGACATCCTATCGGTAGGAGACTGTGTTTGCACATTAAGAGCAAGACTTCCAAACACGGCAAGGCTAAGCTAAAACAGATGTTTGGTTCAAAAGCCGACAGGGTGAGTAAGTGAATGCAGAAAAACAGGATTCCGGGTTTCGCATCAGTGAGCAAGCATTTAAAACGAAGCAGAGCATCAAGCAAGTAAATCAAAGCACCTTTTAAGGTAGAGTTATATGAGCGTTTGACGTTTCACCTTATCAACTTGCCGAGAACGCCTTCGATTCATTGAGTACCTACTAAATACTACTGCCTATGCACCGTGCCTCTGTCTTAGCTGTAACTAAGGTTTTGCCTCACCAGAGCTATGGTGGCACTGGCACAGAAAGGTCTGAAAAAACAGCTCTTGGTATAAAGATTACTGCTGGCATGCCAAGGAAAAACGGGGCTTTGGTTTGAAAAGCGTGTAAAGCGTATAAAGCCCTAGCTACTAAAATTATGTATGACTTGAAAATTTGCGTAATGAATTGATTTCACTGAAGGTGAGCCGGGAGTTGTAACACTGAGTTGATGTCGCTGGTTGCGCTGTAGTAGATGAACTGCGCATGTGATGTAGTAGTATACTGGCAACGTCGGTTCCATGGGTTACCTCACCTACCGAGCATTTCCAAAAATCGTTATACATGGACGAGGAAATTTTTTGGAGTTTGAAACGGTGAGTGCTTCTGAGCGGCAACCTGTCCGACAGCCTAGATCCAGTTCAAGCGCCTGCAGTGCGAATGCCTAGCGAGGCCCGGGTAACCGATCCAAGGTGACAACGCCCTTGGGAAGCCAGAAGAAAGAGATATCTCTACAATTTGCCCTTACAGTTTGACTTTCTTCGCTGTTTCAGTAAGCTTGTTTTTTAAGCATTTCTTTTGTGGCTTGCCTCGCTCAGATGTGGCTGCCCAGTCCGCTCGCCATTGTAACGACCTCGCTGCTCTTGGTCGCCTTTAGCTCTGGAAGCGATGGGACGCCTGAGGCGAGCACCGTACAGTATAAAGCAACTCTTGGTGAGCGACGTAAATATATTGTTCTGGACAAAAAATTCGGCATGCAGATTTTACCGCAGTGTCATGCATGGGTGGATACCGATTCCGGCACACAAAGCTGGTGATTATGATACAGGCGCCAAGCGTTTGCACAACCTCATAAGAAAAAGCTGTGCTAGTGCATTCTAGTTTTTCCCGTGCAGGCACTGGTCCCCAGTGCTTCGACGAAATCAATGCAGCTCGCGAGGCAGCTGGATTGGCAGAGTTCATTGCTGCGACAAGCACAGACCAGAAGTTACCTGAGCCCGGACAAGAAGCACTTGCAGACGGAAAGTGGAAAGACCTTTGTGAATATTTGATACCAGTAAGTTGCTGAGTGTACTTAAGACGTGTTCCCATTGACCTCGTCGCGCGCACTAGTCCTGCCCGGTTGGCTCTCCTTCTCTTCTCAGATGCAGGTTGAAACACTTGCTGATCAAGCGCCCACAAATCCCTTTAGCGGAGGCACATATGCTTTCAAGAAGTTGACTGATGAGCAACACAGCTGCAAGGAAACAGTTGATTACTGGAAGGCAGCGTTTAAAAACTTCACCGGACTCCCGCCATCAAAGAATGACGCTGGAGAACTGTACAACAGTCAAGACAACGTTTCGTTCGTCGCTCTGTACAACCCTTCAGCCAATGCCTCTGCAGACTGCCGGGTCGTCACTTGCACCCAAACGACGGGTGTTGCCTCAAAATCGGCAAGCACGTCAGCTGATACGGGAAGTGCAACTACAAAAAGCGGCTTCGCGTTGCTTTGCAAAACGGTGCCCACAGTTTTTGCAAATGATACCACCGCTCCATTCACGTGAGTGTAGCGCTTTGGTCCCCGCAGCTCAGTGCTAAACTTACCGTCTCAATTGCTGTGAGTTTGATGGGATAATATGCGTGCGGTTGAATGCGTTCCGCAGACAGGAGCAGTGGGACAAAATCGTATCATCTCTCACAGGCTCGACTTCCATAGCAGCTCCAAGCTTGGTTGTTTTTGGCATTGTGGCATTTGGCATTACCGCGCTATGAGGCTCCGCGCTATTGGCTGTAAAGCATCATTTCCATCGTTTCGTGTTCGGATTTTGATGCTGTTGTGAGACATAATGCACCTATCGGCCAATAAACCTTTCCGCGTTTTTTGCAACCATCTCAACAAACTTTTAATTCTGCCATACAATTGAAGCACTGCCCTGCGTGAGCCAAGCCCTAGGTGGCTATTAAATTTTCCGAAACCTTCAAAAAATAGATCTTCAGCTTCAGCTCCTTTTGCTGATAATTTATGACTGCTACAGTAGCATCTGTCGATTATCTGCTGATCCTCACACAGATGTTGAGGAAGTAGATGATACGGGGTTATCAGCTGGGACGATTGTACGGCTCCTTTGATAAGTGATTCACTCGTCAAATTAAAAAAAAAAAAAAAGTTTCAATACCATTGCTTTCTCTAGAGGCACTCTAACTGGCTTGGACGCACTATGGAGTAGCCTGCTGCACGCACATTGTTGAGGGAAACTTGGAGCAGCCAATTGATTACCAGGCATACGCTGCAGCTCATATGCTGCTTTTTGCTGTTAGAAGAAGTTATTCTGTGCAGCTTCAACGACCCACCTTTCCCTGCCGCTGGTAGCGGGCAAAACAAAGTGGCACCGAGCGAGGGACGGTATCTTGCTCCATCCAGTGCTTCAGCACGTCTTTGGATCTGTACTTTGCTTCAGAGAGACACGATATTCCAGGCTTATATGCAGTGAGCTCTTCCTGTCCGCTTAGCCTCGGCGAAGACACGAATGGCGAACAACCTCCCGTCAACGGGCACCTTGAAGCCAACCGCTCAATGAATGTTTGCCACTCTGAACAATAACGCACATTACAAGAATTAATAAAAAAATGGGTCCAGCCTGCAGAGTAATGCATTTAAATAAGTGCACGCTTTACGTGTTACTGTGGATCTAGTGTTCAGGTGGTGACGAAGTTTCGTTTGGAAGGGGTCTGCGTCTTAGTGCTCCCATTTACACTCAATCTGCGCGACACTTCGAACATTTTATATTTTCAATTTTAAATTCTGACTGAATTTCATGTGTTGCAGGCATGCAAGCAGGGAGTTACAGCTCACTCCCTAGCGGCTACTGCTCACCATACGATTCACTGACAGCATTGTTAAGAGTAAGAGCCACACCATTGGCTTCCAGTACAATTTCCTTCTACGCGGCCTTTACTGACTGTCTTGCCTTTTTATGGTTTTTTAAACTCTTTTGCAGCCGTGACTTTTCAAGGTCATGTATTCAAAGATGCTGCGACGCAGCTTACCAACAATTCTGAGCACCTCGTTCTTGATGCTGAGCGCCGCAACTCTGGGCAGCTCACAAAATGGCCAAGCAACAATCCAGTACACTGCATCTCTCAGTAAGCAAAAGGCCTCCACTGCGGGGCTCACTTTTCCCTTTGAAGGTCAAGCTGACGTGCGTCAGCACACGGCCTCAATCAACTCCTGCTAGTAAGATATAGGAAGTGATTGCGTGGCCAATCTACTTGCCAAGAAACACCAGCTAGAACTCCGCAAAAATCAAGAGTATCTTAACGCACATGCTGCAGGTGAAAATGCTGAGTGCCTCAGTGAGGTCAACGAGGCTCGTGAGGCAGCCGGGTTACCCAAATTCAAAGATGCTGCAGGAGAGAATATGTTAGTTGCTCCAAGTGCAGCTTTACAAGAAGGCCCCTGGGAAGACCTTTGTACATATTTGATCCCAGTAAGTTGTTCACAAGACCTCCAGAGTGGGGACCATTGAAAAGAGGCCCTGAGTTATAACATTTTTTGTCTTCTTTCAGACGCAACAAACACAAACTGTGGCAGCAAGAACTACAGAAGACACGTTCGAGAAGGGAACGTACGCTTTCAGGCCCTTGACCTCTACGGACCCCAAATGCACTGAAAGTGTCGAATTCTGGGAATCTGCGTTCAAAAACTTCAGTGGACTTCCGCCGTCAAAGAGTAAAGGCGGGGCGTTGTACGGGATTCGAGAAAACGTTTCTTTTATAGCCCTGTACAACGCTCAAACTGACGCTACTGTGGACTGCCGAGTCGTCACTTGCACTCAAACCACTACTACTGGGGATGCAGCGGAACACAGTGACCCACCTGCGAACGAAAAATATGGCTACGCACTGATTTGCAAGACGATGCCTGCTGCTTTGCCAGACGATGACTCTGCTCCATTCACGTAGGCTCCATTCAGGCCCTTTGATCCCAGCACCGAAAGATTTGCAACCCGTGTCGTGTGAACTGCACTGTGGGTATGCAAGCACTGTTGAATGCTGTGCAGGCAGGATCAGTGGGACAGGATCATATCTTCGCTGACGGGGTCATCTTCAATCGCAAACCCAGGTTTTGGTTTGCTTTTTATCTTAGCTTTTGGCATGCTGGTGCTGTGACCCTTGAAGCTGCGAAGTGTGCGCTAGTTATGCCTTTTTTTTTTCATCTAGCTGAATACACGAAGCAGCGCTTCATGTTCAGACTGGCTCGGCCAAAAATTTTTCTCTGATCGCTAAGTAATTTGTGTTTGTTGCTTATCCAAGACTGGCTCCAAGCCGTCATCTTAGCAGCCGGCGCGCACTAAAAGCTTAGCATGCTTAACACAAGCATCAACAGGCAGTTTCGAGCTGCTGCTTTCCCTCAACTGTAGGTATACTCCTCTAGCCGTAGCAGTCATCTTTGAGGCATCACTAAGCATTGGGTAGAACTGCCAAACTCGTGGCAACAGGGGGTAACGCATATGAGGCGCCCTGCCGTATGCGGAGAAAAGTTTGCATCCAAAGTCTTTGGGTTGCATTTCAAAGACACCCACGCGAAAGCAGGTCCTTCAGTCTGTGTGCAGATGTGCTAGGTGTTGCATTCATACGCCACACACTACTTTTGATTTGGCTTATCTGCACTAGTCGCCAAACAGGCATCCACGCGCCTGAGTAACGATCTCGGTGAGCTACCTCAAGATGGCGCGGGCGAACGTGAAAAGCCGGCATTGCAGTTAATATGCAACTAACCGATTTTCGCACGGGCTATTCACGCATTTAGAATACTAGATCTCATTTGTGGAGAGATAGAAATGGATACGTCCAGCGCACAGCTGCGGACCTACTTAACGGGCTTCTTCCCCAGTTTTGGTGGCCTGCTAGTGTCGCGTTTCTCACAGTTCGTACTGAAGCAATCCATGATCCGCACCAGCGCAGCGAGTTCATCAGTCATTAGTAGCAGCCTACTGATGGCTACAGAGCGTAAATGACGCTTCTGCCCGAGAGCGTTGTGTCCTCTCGCAGAGCTTCTCTAAGCTACTGCTTTTTCTTATTGGGTGCTTTTAATTCATTATTCCTGGGTACTTCAGGGACAGAGCGTCCAAGATGTCACCATGGAATCTCTGTTTTATCCTTCAGTGGAATATGATCAACGCCAAGCTCACGGATTCAATAGCAACTGCAGTCCAATAATTCGTCGTCAGCGCTTTGTAAAACGACACTGTGAGACATCAAAATACTGGCTGCACTGCAGGTAGTTCATCAGCTTTCGTTCTTTTCTACGTGCGTGCTAGTGCTGTCTTTTTTAATACAGGCCCGCGATATTTCAAAGTGTTCTTCCGTCTCTTCCCGAAGCGTCAACCAGTGGACGCCTTTTGTCAGACCCACGTTTGTAGCTCTTCACTTCGACCAACTTCGATTTCTACAATCTTGAAGAGCTCAGGAGCGACGCAAAAACGAGGGTGTAGCTGTTTAATTCTGTCCACTACGGATAGTGTCCCCTTCTCCAACAACTGCCTGCACCTTCTCGAAGAAAATAGAAGGAAAAAGCTCAAAACGCCGCTGAAAACTGCTATCATGCAGGTCTTGCTTTGTTTAGCTGGAACTACGCCCTAGGATATCGGGAAATCGTCTCAGATATTTGCTGCGTAACTCATAGAAGCACTGCGTGATGGCTCTGGCTGTGTCTCACAGCGTAACACTACAGGTAACGTTGGGGACTGCATTACAGCGGCAGTGGCTAATTAGTAGGCAGTGCCATTGTGAGGCCTTTGGCTAAAAATCGCATGAGAAGCAAACCCTTTTGGCTTCAAAAGACTTTAAGGTGCGTATAATATACGCAGGCCCTTTCTCGAGGGTCTCCTTGCGCTTGTTCTCAAAGGTTGGCTTGCTGCCCAGTTGATTGCTATGTCACTTGACCAGCCCTCCGTTAAGATACAGGTTGCTTACGCCCTTAAGAGGCGGCCGCTCCAGTTTTTTGTGTCGTCCTTAATGTAGGAAACACTCGTCGCGCAGTCGTGAGCTGTTGAGCATAAGATGGTCTGAGGAACCGGAATACTCATGGGTGTGCCGCTCTAGCTTTTTGTGCCGTTCCTAATATATGAGACACTCTTCGCAGTCTTGAGGGGATGAGCAGCAGATGCTCTGAAGGACTGGTGTTGTGTGTTGATGTTGCACGACCGAAATTACCAGACAGCATGAAACCTGGAGCAAAGGCATACCTAGCTGCGATTTTTCTTGTACCTTGTTTAACTGTGTACCAGATTTACATATGCATTATATTTCGGCGTCATTTCCCCCGAAATCGTGCCGCACTTTCAAGCCGTTCCTGCGCCACTTGGCCGCCCACCACGGATGTAAAGCAACCAAGAATGCACCGCGCGCTCTGAGAAACTGTACATGACTGTAGCTCTGATATCGCAGAGCTTGTATAAAGGATGCCGACTCGGGGGAGTTGTGGGTTTCAGTAGTACAGGTAAGGAGGCGTGGAGGACTATGGGGCGGCCGTTCACAGTGGATCTGGCGCAAAACCCAATTGCAAAGTTTCGTGAATGAGCACCATTTATTTCAACTGTTTTTCTCTCTCATAATTTTATCAAATTTCTATGTGTTGTGTTCGTCTCAACGCGCTAGGGGGGCACGTCTAAAGCGGTAGGGATCTGGCGTTTCGCTTCAGATCTAGCACGACCATTCGTCCGTGACTGTTTTCCTGACCGTCCCACACCAGTACTTCACGCAGGCAGAAATTATTCTATGGCCCTCGAACAAGGCTTTATAGTGCATTCTATATGCAACCAGATTCTTTTCTTTATTTCCTTCGTACTTGTTCCGAGTTGGAGTTTTCCAAGGGCATTAATCCGAGATGCTCCCAAGGATCACTGCTCTTCTCAGCACTTTGCTGCTGGTGCTTAGCGCCTCAACGCCAGGAGGGTCACAACAGTCTGGCGGGACTACTGTGAAGTACACTGCAAGCCTTGGTGGGAAGGAGTTCCAATTTCCCTTTAAATTCCTATTGAGACCTGAATTGGATTTGAATTGCATGGGCCATTTTCAATTGGCATGCACAACAAAACTTGGACACACAGTCGCCCTTGTGTTTCTCCCTGGAGATCGAAACATTTAAGTTGCGTACTGAAACTCTGAATGTTTCGTGGATATATTCGCTGCAGGCAACAGTACCCAGTGCCTCGACGAGATCAACGCTGCCCGGGAGGCAGCAGGGTTGTCCAAGTTCGCAGAGGCTATAACCAATAACAAATTACCTGACCCCGGAAGCGCTCAGCTAACAGAAGATAGCGAATGGCTGAAGTTGTGTAAACACTTGGTGCCAGTAAGTCGTATGGCAGCTTTCAATTCCCGCAGGAATCATCTTGGTTATCCATGCCAGCACAATTTCTCCGCTTTGCTTCCCTCTCTCAGACAAAGGAAGCAAGTGATCAAGTTGACTCACACGCAAACAGCCCATTCAAGGATGGGACATACGCATTCAAATCCCTAACTGACGAGAAGCCGGATTGCAAGAGTATAGTCGGCTCCTGGAAAGCAGCATTCAAAAACTTCACGGGGCTCCCACCCTCACAGAATCAAGCCGCAGGCCTGTACAACAATCAAGACAACGTTTCCTTCGTAGCCCTATATAACCCTCAATCCACTGCCACAGCAGACTGTCAGGTCGCCACTTGCACTAAGACGACAAGCTCTGCTCCATCAAGTCTCAGTGACACTTCAGCAGCGACCCCAGAGAAGGGTTACGCGCTACTTTGCAAGACAATGCCAACTGCCTTTCAAAATGCAGAGACTGCACCATTTACGTAAGCAAAGATTCAATCCCTTAATTAGAATGTTGTCCACCTTACACCCATGGTGGCTGTTGATTGCACCGGACACTGTGGATGTGCTGTTGAATCTTGCGCAGGCAGGATCAGTGGAATATGATTACCTCCTCTCTCACGGGTTCAACAACAACCGCAGTCCCACAGCTCATTATTCTTGTTATTGTAGCTCTTGGCATGATGACCCTGTAACCTTTCAAACTATTGGCCGCACGGCAGGGCCTGCACCAAGTTTTGTTTGCATCGACGTGTATGACTGGACTTCCGTTTTATACACAAGCCTACCTGCAAAACTCTTCGGCGCTTTTTTTCGAAAGACGAGCCAGTTGGCTCCTTCATCCGCGATGCTGTTTTATAGCGTTTTGTCTCAGCAAACTGCGATTTTCACGGGCTTGCAGCGCTCTCTGAAGAGGATGTACTGCTGCTGAATGAGTCCAATACACGTGGTGTCTTCTACTCTGACAACCTCATAGCAAGTGACCCCATTGGAAAAGCGAGCAAAAACAGGAAAAGTCGCCTGATTGTCTAGCTATTTGCTAAAGGCACCTGTGCAAGAGCAACTTTAGTTTCCTTTGGCTCTGGAATGCCTAAGACATGCGCATGCTAAAGCGTTTATCTTGTTGCCCAGCTGTGTGCTGCATCCCCCTTCAAGCTAACCCTGTCGGTGCACACCGCCTGTGTGCTTTCCAACATGCACAATGTATTCCTTGTTTCCTAAGCCGATATGCTGAGGAGATGGTTTGTAGAACCGCAGGGCTCACGGAAGTGTGCTATCGGAACAGAGAAGCAGCAGGGAGCCTGAAGGCGCAGTTAGCAGTGATATGTCTTGCGTCCTGCCGAGTCATGCACCAATCCTACACGGTTCTGCTTTTTGATGAAATTCTGCCGGGGATTTTATATTTTAGGGTCCTCGTGGGTCGATCCCTTAGTCTACTAGCTGAACTCTAGATTTGCATACGAGCGACACTCCGAGATCGACAAAGCACCATAAGCCGTGCCAAACCACATATGACTCTAGTTTTGATTTTACATAACTTTTCTAAGGGAAGCCAAATCATAGGAATCGTAGATTTCAGTAGTGGAGGGAAGGAGGCGTGGTGAAACATTGCGCGATTGTTTGGAATGGTGTGCGTCCAGGTCACAGTGGTTCCTCAGCGATTAGGCATTCATGTCACTGTTTACCTTATGCATACTTTTACTTGCCTTTGTAAGTTCACGTTTTTCTCACGACTCTTGGCAAGCACGTGCCCAAATCTAGAGCTCAGCTAGCGCGCCATGGAATTGGCCCACAAGTTGTCTTGAATTAAAGCTAGAGTCATGTGCGGTTTTTCACGGGCCATGGTGGATTCATCATCACCGATCAATAGTCGTACGCAAATGTAAAACTCAACTGGCACAGATCTGCAGGTCTTGCAAGACATCGTATGTGACCGCTCACCTGGCCGCTTCACACCAACATTTCAGACGACAAATCACCCTGCCAAGTGCTGGCAGCATTTGCGGGTACATTTTCTTTGCAGCCAAATTTCTCCTCTCCACTTTCTTTTCAGGTTACTCCTAGCTGAAATTCTTCAAGATCCTCGCGGTCAAGATGCTCCCAAGGATCAATGCTCTCGTCAGCACTTCCCTGCTTGTGCTTAGCAACTCAATATCGGGCAGCCTGCAACAGGGTGGAACTGCCACTATCAAATATACCGCAAGTCTTGGTAAGATACGGGCCAACAATTTTCCGTTTAATTACTTCGGCACGAAGCCAGCCACTGTGCACATCTAAAGTCCAACTTACGGTCTCGCGTCTGTTTCTTCCTGATGATTGGAATGACATGCTGAGACAATAGGAACTGTGATGCTGTGCTTATTGCAGGTGCCACCGTCCAGTGCCTTAACGAGATCAACACTGCCCGAGAGGCGGCGGGGTTGCCCAATTTCACAAAGGCCACAGACAGCAATGCACTGCCTTCGCCCGGTGAACAAGAGCTCCAACAAGACAGCGAATGGCGAAAACTTTGTGAACATTTAATACCCGTAAGTTGCATACCAAATACTGGGAGTTTCACGCACGAATATGGCTACCCGTGGCGTGAGAATTCCTTTCACTTGCCTCTCTCTTTCAGACGCAAGAAGCGATATACCAAGCGGCCACCAAAGCCGAGAATCCGTTCAAGGATGGAACGTACGCATTCAAGTCTCTCACTGATGCCCAGCCCAGCTGCAACGACACAGTCGACTACTGGAAGGCAGCGTTCAAAAACTTCACTGGCCTTCCGCCGTCAAAAAGTCAAGCCAACGGCCTGTACGACAAACAAGACAACGCTTCATTTGTGGCCTTGTACAATCCCTCATCCAATGCCACTGCAGACTGCAAGGTTGTGACGTGCACTAAAACAACAACAGACGCCGGAGAAGAAGCCGATGAAGACACTCGAGCTGGACAAAGCTCGCAAAGTGGCCATGCGTTGATTTGCAAGACGATGCCAGCTGCGTTTGCAGATGAAAATGCTGCCCCCTTCACGTAGGAAAGAGCTATTTCCCCCATTGCAGGTCTGCTTGCGTCGCTTTGGTTGCTGTGCATTTAACTGAATGCTATGTTGTTGTCATCCCTTGTTGAACTCAGGCAGCAACAGTGGGACGCGATCGTCTCCTCCCTCACAGGTTCTGCAGCGTTCGCAGTCCCAAGCCTTGTTGGTATTGCCCTCATCGCGGTTGCCGTCACAGTTGTGTGACGTGTTGATATTGCAGTTGAACGTTTGCTCATAATTCGATGGTTCCTGTGTCCAACTGAGTTGTAGGAATGACAACGAATCTTAGTCCCAATCACGGCATCGCCTTCTCCGGTTTTCTTTTGAAATTCTATTCTGCTGTCCATTTTTTGAAGAGTCCGATAGGACCGACTCTTATGTTCAATGTCAGCTACCACATAATGCTTCTATACTTTTAGAGGCCAGCGAATTTAAAAGATGCAGGGCAATCAGTACCTGTAGTGTTGGCGTCGCCTTCAGAGCCAACAAATGTTGAGGAGACGTAGTGCAATGAGAAAGTACAGATCTGGAACTTGCCTAACGACAAATAATTCCGTACGCAAACATTCGATATCTCCAAGTCAGGAATGCCGTCAGACCCATGATGTTCTTCATCTGCATTAGATTCCCTTGGTCTACTGGCGAATGCCACGCATCCAGGGTCGGTGGAACATCCCACCGCCTCCCTCACACGCTCATCAAGAGTTGCAGCCTCTCAGTCCGTGCGTCACGAGACTATAGCGTGTGGTATGATGGTGCTTTGGTGTTTCCTCCCGTCGACTGCCCAGCGGGACGCAACCGTGTCTTTGACTGCATATAGGTGCAAGCGTGAGCCGCATTCTCAAGTACAAGCCTGGGAGAGACCAAACTGCACTATTTTGGGTAACGTCAATTACAGGGCGCCCTTTGTTGCTTCCACCCTAATCCACTGCCGTGGATTTCCCGATGTGCTTATTCAAGACCGTGGTCCTTGTTTTCAGTGGGACCTTTGGCTTCAGCTATGCAACCGCTTCGGCATCAAGCTAGAGATAGCCCCCCAGAGAGAGGCCAGACAGGGTGTGTTAACCGTACCCTGGAGCAGGTGCTGCGGACATACATTAAGTCCGAGGAATGCAACTGGGGGCGGCTCAACCCCGCTCTCGAACTTGCCTATAGCACTACAAGTCATTCTTCCGCTGAGCTCTCACCCCTCGAGATCATGATTAAGGGAAACCCCTTCACCGTGAGGGACCTGAACACTGGTGACATTTTATGCCCTACTCTCACACACCCCATTACAAAGCTTTTTCACCAGTATGCGACAGAGCCCAGGGCCGCATCGCGCTAAGTGGCAGCAGAACTCCTATGCGGATTCCAAACAGCGTGCAGTGGAATACTCCGTTGGAGACAACGTGTGGCTCAGCAACATACACCTACCCACCCTGAACAACTGTTCCATGTTTGAACCCCGCTACCAGGGCCCCTTTCATATAAAGGGACGCACAGGATCCATGGCCTACCGCCTTGCTGTGCTGCCTACCTATGAGTGTCACAACGTCTTCCGTGTGCCGCAACTCGTTCCTCACTGCCCCCGCGAGCCTGACGGGGTTCCGCAGGAAGCGACCGTGGGGTGGCCCCGTACCCGTGACGTTGCTGGCAACTTGACTGACCACTACCCTGTGGACAAAATCCTTGGTCAGAGAGGCTCTGGCGATGACGCCTATTACCTCGTGAAGTGGAGCGATGCCCGCGAACCATGCGCTGCATGGGAACCAGCCCAGCTCCTTGTCGGACGCCCCGTCTTGGTACGCGCCTGGCGACGCCGCCAGCATCGCCAACTACGTGCCCAGCCCAACCCTCTACCGCTCACCACCCCCATCTCCCCTAAAGCTCTTCCGTAGCTCACAAAGGGGAGGGCTGCGTTCGCACCTCCGCGTCCACTGCGTGTCCACTACAGTGTTGATAGCACCACTTTAAAGATATCCACGTTAGCTAATAATAGGCACTAGGGAGTAAGAGTGCTAATAACGCCAATGAGGTAACACTAATACTAGGCAACACTGACTCATCGGCCAGGCACCAGCCGTGCGTAAGTGGAGAGAGCGTATACGATGAAGTCGAACGCCCATTGCATGCAGCAGTGGGATGTGAAGTAGGGATTAAGCTGGCGAGGGCAAGCTCAAGCCGGGCAGCGGGGAAGTTGTAGTAACGCGTACTACAATGGATTAACGTGGGCCTGTAAAGGCTAGCAATATAGGACTGGGCGCTTCGTCCTGGCTGAAGCGTACCCGCGGCATTCCGCAGCGGGCCGATTTTCTAGACCGTTCGAGGTGCCATCCGGGGTGCGGACGCACCTCCCCGACACACAGGGAAACTAGCCTCGGGACCTTGAGGTGCCAGCGTGTGAGGGTGGGTGGCAGATCTATTTTGGTGACAGATGACTTGAATTGTCCTCAGTGGAAATTCCTAGGTAGGACCGGTTCCGCATAGGTAATAGATCTAGTCTGTGGAGTCAAGACAGACATAGTACACACAGTACCACCCTGCTTCCTACCACAAGACTGGTTTGTAGGTGGCTACGTTCACAGAGAGCGAGCCCTATAAGCTTACAACATTCACCAAGGGCGCGGATAACAGTATGCAGCTGCAAGGCCCTAACCACCATAAGTGATATCTGGCTGTGTCGCAGTTGCTGGCGTTTTGCTGAAATGTGAGCAAATGCGAGGGGTGCAGAACAGTGAGGCGGCGACTTTGTGAGATGTCCAGACCAATACATGTGTGAAGCGGATCCATTTGACTTCTAAAGGCTTTGGAGTGCATACGACGCGCAAATGTGCATTTCGAAAGATGTGCATTGTGCAGATTGACCCAGTTAGCTGTTGCACTTCTCTGCCAGCCGCCTTCCGATAGTGCTTGCATCACTTTCAAAACGAAGCAGGAGCTGAATGGGCTCCTCACAAGTCCTATGAGTTTTTGTCAGTCGTGAAGTCTTGAGCAGGCAATGGATTTTAGGAATGCAGCTCTCACATCCTTGTGACATCAGAATCAAGAGATATCATGAAACCGGGAGAAAAGAGGAGCGTCCGCGAGACTCATCCTACTAATCATCTAAACACTCAGACACTGTTTTGATGCCAAAATAACTTTGCTCTATTTTTTCTAGCACTACTTACTTCAATCTCCTCTCTGATCAATCTCTTGGTGTACCCACTCGACGGGCGTGTGACTTATGATGTTCTCCAAATACGAATGGAACACCCGCCGACAGAATCTGCGACTAGTCGTACTTTCGATCTCATAAGCAGTGCTTAAGTGTAGCTTATTAGTAGGAATCGCATATTTCGGTAGTGGAAGGAGAGCGGCGCGGAGGACGGGACTGTTGGATCCACTGCACATAGCACTTGCAAGGCAAATCTTCATCGACAACCAGCATCGACTTATACCTTTTATTTTACTTACTTCCTTCACTGATAGTATTTCTGGTGTCCCAGACTGCATGATACTTTTAAGGCAGCTCTTGAGCAGGCATCAAGCAGTCGAGATGTGCTGCCTTCGATGTCGCCCGTGAGTCTGCTGGCTCACTTCGTCGTTTCACACTTTCACTCCAGCCTTTCACGCAACTAAAAGTCGTAATACCCCCTGCTCCTGAGAACCTCCCTGCATTCTGCTTACAGATAGATATCCGACTCTTATATTTTTTGTTTCGAGCTAAAATTCTCCAAAACTCGCGCCCCGAAATGCTCTTCAGGATCACTGCTCTCCTCAACACACCGCTACTCATGGTGTGTGCAGCAGCACTGGGCGAATCGCAGCAGCCCTCCCAAGCAACTGTCAAATATACCGCAAAACTTGGTAAGTGAGAGGATTTTCATTTGTCTACCCTAATTTCATGCAAAGCCCAATTCATGCGTATTCGTTTGCATGCGCAACCTTCCTTATAATCAATGCATTTGAACTACTTAGTAATCCAATGAAATCTATGCTGGTGTAGTCATTGCAGCTGCCAGCGTTCAGTGCCTTAACGAGATCAACACAGTCCAAGAGGCAGCCAGGTTGTCCCACTTCACACAGGCTACCGAAAAAACTCAATTGACTGCCCCGGACAGCAATGACTTAGTGGGAAACAGCGAATGGAGGAAAATCTGTGAACATTTGATGGCCGTAAGTCCCATACCAGATATTGAAAGTGCCACGCATGAATGTGGTTATCCATGCCAGGAGAGTTCCTCTTGCTTGCATCTCTCTTTCAGACGCAAGAAGCGAACTACCAAGTGGTCACTGAAGTGGAAAATCCGTTCAAGGATGGAACGTATGCATTCAAATCTCTCACTGATGCACAACCCAGCTGCAACGAAACGCTCGATTACTGGAAGGCAGCGTTCAAAAACTTCACTATACTTTCGCTGTCAAAAAGTCAAGCCAACGGCCTGTACGACAAACAAGACAACGGTTCCTTCGTGGCTCTCTACAACCCCTCATCTACTGCCACTGCAGAGTGCCGAATTGTGACGTGCACTAAAACAACAAGCTCTACCGTAAATCAGCGTATAGAATCTGAAGCAGAGGTGACTACAGAATATGGCTATGCATTGATTTGCAAGACAATGCCTGCTGCTCTTGCAGATGAAAATTCCGCTCCATTCACGTGAGAGGAAGCAGTTACCTTCACCTCAGTACGGCGCACAACGCTCTTGTTGCTGTGTTTAACTGAACTCTGTGAAGCTGTCGTCATTTGCTGCATTCAGGCAACAGCAGTGGGACGGGATTATCTCCTCCCTCACAGGTTCTGCATCTGTCGCAGTCCCAGAACTTGTGGGCATATTCATCGTCGCCCTTGGCATGGTGACACTGTGACGCATGCAAGTGCCCATTGGACAGATGTGTGGTCTGAAGCCTGCATCTAGTTGAGCTCGACGCCAATTGCGGCACCAAACCTTCTTCCATTTGCTGCTGAAATTCTATTCCGTGACGACCACTTGGTAGAGCAGTCCCATAAAGCTACACCTTTGCTAAAGCTTGACAGCCACATAGTACTATAGTAATTTTAGAGGTCAGCGAATTTAAGAGGCCATATGGCAATCAGAAACCGCTACCGCTGCGTTGTCGCCGCGCTGAGAGCCATCTGAAGTTGGGGAGCCGCAGTGAAATGAGAAAGCACGAGCGCATAGTTCCAGAGTGTAGAGCTCCACCAACGGTGTTTGTGTTTATATTTGAACGTGATTATGGGGGAATAACTGTCAGGAAGCACTTCAATGCTGCTCAAAATATCTTGGGCTCGTTCCAGTTGCACTGTATGCTTTCACCAAGTCGGCCGGGGATTTCCAAATCGCGACACAATTCTCCAAAGGAAACGTTATCTGCTATGTCTCTGCGGAGTAGACTCTATTATTCTGCTTCCGTATGCCACTGGGGAGTCCATCATGTGAAGCTAGATCTTCTCGTCCAGTTATTTGTCCCGTGGTGTCACATCTGCGCTCACTATCTGTCCTATTTCCGACAAAGTACTCTCCTTCCACTGTGTTACTGGCCTTTACGGGGCGTTTCAGCATATTTGACGTACACCGCAACTCTCCGCAAGTTGTTCACGGGGCAGCCAACAACTGGCGACCGCAGAGATTGCAGCCTGGCGGCAAGAGGCAGAACAGAGAAGGGGCATCAGTATTGGCTATGCAGAATTTGAATTCTGAAACGCTGAGATGAAAGCAAAGGCATCCTGCTGGAAGGAGACGCCGGCCTTCCCTTCGTTATCAGATATTCGCCTACCTCCGAACGGGCTCAATGCTCTAATGAGGTTCCTGCCTTTAATTTAGTCAGTCCTCAGGTATGCCATTTTTGGCATCCTTTTTTAAATATATTGCGAAGATAAGGCTTTATATTCGTATCAGATGACGCCCCATGTGACAGCCAAGCTCTTCTCGGAACAGGTTCGTCGCTAGGCGCACACTCACAGCAGGTCACGTTGGCGAACTGGCAGAGGCAAACATTGCACCGTCGTGCCTCTTGATGATAGATGAAATTTTCTCCAAACTTGATTGCTTCATTAGTTTTAAGCTCGCCCATTTCACTACGACATTTCAAGATCTTGCATAGTTGACAGCGCCACCCTTCCTGCCTCCATGTAGTGTCCCGCTGTGACTGACCGCTCCCAACATTTCAGCATTCGACGCAGGCCCTGAAACATATCTTTCAAGCCTCAGTAAAGCAGAAATGATTTACCTCTTGCTTCTGCTTCATGCTGTAGCGAACACTTTGGGACGTAATGTCGATCACCCCCAGTAGTTCCTGGCACCTCATTTTATGATGCTATATGCACTAACGGTATTTCCCGTGGAAACAGCGTGTCTCAGTTCAGTGCGTCTGGTTGGCAACAGCAGGTGTTATGATGAGGTCAGTGCTGCCCGTAAAGGAGCCGGATTCTTTCCACTTTGCGGAGGCCTCGAATGATAGTTCCGACTCTGGGACATCACCTTGGTGATGCCAATGGGAAAAAGCGTATAACTATGTATTACTGTTACGGAAAATGTGATCCCCCGCACAACTATTCCACTCTCTTCAGGCCTCTGGCCTCACGCACAAGAACAAAGTAAAGTGCTGGGGTTCTTCCTGGCCTATTCAAAGATTAGGCGCATGCATTCAGATCCCGAACTGCTGAAAAGAGACTGGAAGAACGTAGTCAACCACTGTACGATAGCGCTACAAACCTTTGCGGGGGTTCCATCGGCACAGAAACAAGTCATAGGCCTGTACGACAACCAAGGCAACGCTTCCCTCGTGGCCCTGTGCAGGCCCTCGTTTGGTGTCTCTGCTGACTTCCAGGTCGCCAGGAGCACTTAGTCAACAAGTTCCGATCCAACAGTTTTCGGCTGAGCTTCGAGATAGGGTACAGAGAACGGCTATGCGCCGACTTGCAAGACGAGGCCTGGTGCTTTTTAAAATAAAAAGTTCGTGAGCTAGGCGGTGACCATGTTCCCCTGACCCTGCCTGTGCAACATTCGCCAGCAGAGCCAGAGGATCCAGTTGTAATCCGCGACCGGCATGGGTCTGACGGCAATCTTGATTGGAAGGCTGGAGTGTTTCCTTACATTGACAAAGAGGTCTCCACAGTCCACTGTTCATGAGGCTGTAGTTCTGCATGATGGTACTGTAACATTTCGGCCCAGCGACTGTATGATGGGTTGCATTCGAGTGTTTGCGCGCATCTAGGTGCAAACATGGTTTGTTATCTCAAAATGTGCATCTGAGAAGAGGAATGCCGTAATTTTCTGTGGAACATCAGACAGTATGCTTCTTGTGCTACTGCAAGGCTGGATTGTAACCAGTAGCGAGAGAGCTCTTCAGGCGTAGAGTATCCACCAGGGGTGGTCCACACGTGTGTAGCTGCTATGATCTATCAACTACAGGCGGTATCTGCTGGTATGGCGGCCAGTGGCGTCATGCCAGGATGCAAGCAAGGGCGAGGGTCGCTGGGTAATCAGGCGGCACCTTTGTGGGCTTTCCTGCCCAGATCACTTGAGCAGCAGACCTATGTGGCATTTATTTGCTTTGGAGTGTATACGGCATGCACAAATGCGTCCTCAAGTGTCGACGTTGTGCACGGTGTTCCTGGTGTGTGTTGCGTGCTCTGCCAGCCACCCTCCGAGACTCCCATCTACCTTTTCACAGCGAACCAGAAGCTCAGTGGGCCCCTCAAATGCAGTACAACATTTTAGCAGTCATATATACTTGACCAGGAAATGATTTTTAAGACTGCAATGCCCGTATCTCCGCGACACCAAAGTTGAGGCAGAGCATGAAACCCGAAGATGAGAACGTACCAACAATTCGCCCTTCCTATCATTCTAGGACTCGGACATCGATGCATAGCTAAAATATTTTTGTTATGTTTTTCCGCGTTCTACTTATTTCAAGCTCTCCTTATGCTGACTCCTCCGTGTGCTGACTCAAGTGCGAGTGATCAATGATGTTCCCCTCCCAGTCACGCACAATCTGCAGTGAAAAACTGTACTTAGTTGTAGCTTTGATATCAAGAAAAAAATGTATAATGATGGCATTTTGGCCGGAATTTTGCATTTCAGCAGTTGAAGGAAGTAGTCGCTGAGGACCATGGTGCAAGTGACTGGCTTGGATCTAATGCACACAGCATCTTCTTCGAACTTCATTGACAAACAGTATCGACGAATGGGTTCTTTTTTCCTTCGCTCATAGATTTTGCTGATTTTTCTCGCTGCGTGTTTGTTACAAAAAAGGTGGTGGGCAGATTTCTAGCAGTCGAGATCAGCCTCTTCCAATATCGCATGTGCTCCTCCCTGGTGCCCTGACGACTGCGTCACATCCACGTTTTGTGCAAGTGAAAGTCGCAGTAAGGCGTGCTGCTAGCACGCTCTCGCTCTTTCTGTTTGCAGACAACTGCTCAATTTTCAAAGTTGTCTCAAGCAGAAATTCTTAGCGATCCGTTCTCCGAGATGCTCCGAAGGATCACTGCTCTTCTGAGCACATCGCTGCTTATGCTGAGCGCCTTAAAGCCAGAAGGCTCACAGGAAGCCACACCACCAACGGTCAAATATACCGCAAAGCTTGGTGAGCCAGCGGATTCCAAATATTCCGCCCGAATTCTGCAATAGCCGCAGTTTCAATGTATTGAATTGCTCAAGCACAATGTGTACGATTCCAGATGTAATGCACGACTAGATTTCGAAGCATTGCCGCGAGCTTAGAAATGATCGATAGATCTAAGTGGCTTGCTGGGCAAGTGGATTTTGTGTGGATGTAATCACCGCAGAAGACGGCGTCCAGTGTCTTGACGAGATCAACACTCCACGAGAGGCAGCCGGGTTGTCCAACTTCAAACAGGCCACCCAAAGCGACCAATTGTCTAACCCGCCTGGCACCGATTTAGAGCAAAATAGCGAATGGTTGAAAATTTGTGAACACTTGATACCCGTAATCTGCGCGGCTCATAATAGGAGCAGCACGAATGACCATGGTTATCCCTGGCGGCAAATTTCTCTCCCTTGCTCCTTCCACTCAAAGACAAGACGCAAAGATTCAAGTGGCCTCAGGGGTAGACAGTCCGTTTAAGGATGGAACGTATGCATTCAAATCTCTCACTGATGCACAACCCAGCTGCAACGAAACGGTCGATTACTGGAAGGCAGCGTTCAAAAACTTCACTATACTTCCGCTGTCAAAAAGTCAAGCCAACGGCCTGTACGACAAACAAGGCAACGTTTCCTTCGTGGCTCTCTACAACCCCTCATCCACTGCCACTGCAGACTACCGGGTTGTGACGTGCACTAAGAAAACAGGCACAGCAACAGATGACCATGCAGAATCTGAAGCGGAGAAAACCCCGGAATATGGCTATGCACTGATTTGCAAGACAATGCCTGCTGCTCTTGCAGATGAAAATTCCGCTCCATTCACGTGAGAAGAAGCAGCTCCCTTCAACGTAGAGCAGCTCAAAGTGTTCTAGTTGCTGTCGATTTAGCTGGGCTCTGTGAAGCTGTCGTCATTTGCTGCACTCAGGCAACAGCAGTGGGACGGGATCGTCTTCTCGCTCACAGGTTCTGCATCTGTCGCAGTCCCAAAACTTGTGGGCATTTTCATCCTCGCCGTTGGCATGGTGGCACTGTGACGCGTTGAAATCTGCGTTGAACAGATGCACATGGTCTGACAGAGTCTGTATCTAGTTGAGCCGATGCTGTGGCAGTGGAGCTTTGTGCCAATTATGGCACCAAACCTTTTCCAGTTTGCTGTTGAAATTCTATTCCGCGATGCTTTTTTGTAGATAAGTCCCATATATCTAAAGCTGTGCTAAAGCCTGGGAGCGATATAGTGCTACTGCGTTTCTAGAGGTCAGCTATTTTAAGAGGTGTAGGGCAGTCAGTGAACACACTTGCGTCTTTGTCGCCGCGTTGAGAACAAACTGAGGTTGCGAAGCCGCAGTGCAATGAAAAAACACACGTGTAGAGTTCCGTCCATGGTGGATGCGTTAATAGTTGAAGGTGAATATGGAAGACTAACTGTCAGGACACACCCACATGCTGCTCAAGCTGGCTTCGTGATGTGTGATTTGGCAACGCCCTAGTTCCGCTGTTTGATTTCTCCAAGTCCGCTCTGGACTTGCCTATTCTCCACACTAATCTCCAAAGAAAGTATTATGTGCTGCATATCTCCGGAATGAACGCCGCTGTTCCGCTCCTGTGTGTCACTGGGCAGTCCATCGTGTGCATGCAGACGGGTTTTGGAGAACCAGCAGAAGCCGGGGTCTCCTTCCCAGCAAGATATCCTCTCCTGCATCTCAACAACTCAATATTCAAGTGTTATACAGCTTATACTCATGCGTCCCCTTTGTTCGGCTTCCTATCGTGTTGTCTGAGGTGTGCAGGGAGGCTCGAGACTGGTGCCTCGACGAAGTGTTCGCTCTCCACCAGCAGTGTGCCAAAAGCTGCACAGTACGCCTACTGTTCTGAAACTAGTAGTAAAAAACCAGCATAACGATGGAAAGAGCAGATTTTATTGGATTTTGGGTCGATATGGGCCACAGATGTGAAACAACGGCAACAACAGGGAGAGGATTCGTCGCTCGCCTGGGTTTAATGGTACACTGTGGCGCCTTCAACTTACTCAGCCACCATGAAAGTTGTTTTCGGTATTGTTTCTGAGTCTGTTTTATAAGGGAAGCTGTTTGTTTATTTCAGTTGCACCGCCTTCTCTAGGCGAGCTCTTGTGCCTGTCTCAGAGCCCATTCTTCTCTGGTCGCACACAGATCCACAGCGACCCCACAATGAATAGCTGCAGCGTTCAGCGTTTCCACCTCCATTGCTCGCCAAACTTTCCTCTGCATTTGAATACTTGCACTTTTCCAATACCATCTGTATCTGTGGGATGCTTTAACTTTCTGTTGGCAGAGATGCCGCCGCCAAGCCTCTTGGCATGTTTGGAGTGCCTTGTCGGTACTGATCGTCCCGTGCATTGCGGCAGTTGGCGCGGGAGCCCCAACGTATACTGCAACGCTTAGTGAGCGATGAAAAGCATTTCTGCCATATCCAGCCATATCCATACTTCGCTGAAGCTTGACGTGGAATGTATGTGTCAATTACCATCACGAATGGTGTCCACGTCACCTCAACACCCTCCGTTGCTAGTTGACTTAACGAAAGGTCAGAGGCACTCGTTGCATTTGAACTCAATTAATGCAGGTCAGGTTCCTAAGTGCCTGGACGAGGTCAATGCTGCCCGCGAAGCAGTTGGATTCTCTGGCTTCACGCAGGCGACACAGGATGGCGTGTTGCCGACTCCCGAAGGCGAGCTCACTGATGGCGACTGGAAAAAAATGTGTGAATACTTAATACCAGTAAGCACCCAAGTTAAAGGCATATCGGTACACTGAAAATTATGCCCCTTCAAATAAATTGGTGTACTTGTGATGTGTGTGCTCCTGCTCCCTTTCTTCAGACACAAGTACAAACATGCACACACGAACATACGCCTATGAGGCTTCTGCTGAACCATTCAAAGATGGAACATACGCGTTCAAGCCCCTAGCCTCCGAGCAACCGGATTGCAAGGGTATAGTCGACTCCTGGAAAGCAGCATTCAAAAACTTCGCGGGCCTCCCACCCTGACAGAATCAAGCTGCAGGCCTGTACGACAATCAAGACAACGTTTCCTTCATAGCCCTGTATAACTCTCAATCCACTGCCACAGCGGATTGCCGCGTCGCAACTTGTACGAAGTCCGCATCTGCTGGTCGATCAGTTGTCGATGACAGCTCAAGCCAACATACGGCTCTGTGGCTCCTGCTGAACCATTCAAAGATGGAACATACGCGTTCAAGCCCCTAGCCTCCGGGCAGCCGGACTGCAAGGGTATAATCGACTCCTGGAAAGCAGCATTCAAAAACTTCGCGGGCCTCCCACCCTGACAGAATCAAGCTGCAGGCTTGTACGGCAATCAAGACAACGTTTCCTTCGTAGCCCTATATAACCCTCAATCCACTGCCACAGCAGACTGTAAGGTCGCCACTTGCACTAAAACGACAAGTTCTCCTCCACAAGATTCCAGAGACAGTTCAGGCCAAACTCCAGAGAACGGCTATGCGCTAATCTGCAAGACAATACCCACGGCTTTTCAAAATAAAGATATTGCTCCGTTCACGTAAGCAAATATTCGATCCCCCGATCTTAAAGTTGCTGTTGCCAGATCCATGGCGGTTGTTGCTTTCACTGGATACTCTACATCTACTGTTTAATGCTGCGCAGGCAGGATCAGTGGGATATGATCACTTCCTCCCTCACTGGCTCTGCAATAACTGCAGCCCCACACTTCGCCTTTTTTGCCATTGTAGCCCTTGGCATGGTGCTACTGTGACGTTTCAAACTACGGGCTTCACGGCAGGGTGTGTACCGGCTTTGCATCTGGGTGTATGCCTGGGCTGTCGTTTCTATACGAGCCTACGAGAGTGCAAAATGCTCTCGTCTTTTTTCAAAGCGCCAACTAGTGAGCAGCCCTTTCGCTGCTCCACAACACTGGTTTGTAGGTTTTACAAGCTTTCAGCGTCCCGCAGGAACGTAGGAAAGCTCAAGCTGCTGAGAAATTATAGCCAGCTCAGGCGGTATCTCCTAGCCTGACAAGTATTGGCCCCTTTCGAGAAGGCGAGCGCAGATGAGCGAAACTGCATGAATGCCAGGCTCCCTGGCAAATGCACATATGCAGCAGAATGAGTCGCTCTTCTTCTGGCTTCGAAGTGCAAAAACCGCGTTCAGGCTCATACCAGAGGCTGTATCTTATCGAGGGTGACCCAGCTGGGTGTCGGATACCTTTGCAAGTCACCCTCTGAGTTGCCCGCTGCGTGCACCCTTTCCAAAACGGACCACGAGTTCCCTTAGCTCTTCGCGGGGCCTCATATAGTTTGGTCTCCCCGTGGACAGGAGCGGCAGATGGTCGGCAGAGCTTCGAAAAAATTCGCGCCAAGCTGCGATGTGTCTTGCACCTTGTCCAAATTGGAACAGGTTCTCAGTTCATCTGGTGTTTGGGTAGCTTTTCGCTAGCTGCTGCACGCTCGAAGCCCTTATTGGTCTTGTTACCCTTATGGGGCCAGTTCTGTATGCTAGCTGATCTCCAGACTTGCGCGGCGCACACTGAAAGCGAGCACCTAACTGTGATTTTGATATTGTATGAGTTGCAAAAGAAATGCCGAGGGATAGGGACTGTATATTTCAGTATTTGGGAGAGGCGGGCGTGTTATGGTATGGCACTGCTGTCAACATTGGATCCAGTGCACACAGGGGCTGCAAGGATTCTTCGTTGAGCCTCGGTTCTTACGGCTATTTCTTCTCTCGTGCTTTTGCTAATATTTTTTGTTTATATTCCCTTTGAAGCAGTTGCTGAGCATGCTTCAGGCTGCAAAGATCTGACGAATCAGACCTTGCAATACGTTCGCCTGCGCCTGTTCTTGTGAACGGCTCACACCAGGCTTTGACACAAGGAAGGACCATACTACTGCGCGCTGTCAAAGCCCTCCATTGAATTCATTTTGCAGATAATTTTCTAGCTTTATAATCTTATTTCGTTTCAACTCGAAGCTCGTGGAAGTCCTCATGCCGATGATGCTCCCGAGGATCGGCGCTCTTCTCAGCACATCCCTGCTAGTGCTTAGCGCCCCAATAGCGGGCGGCTCACAACAGTCCGAAACGACCACTGTCACATACACTGCAAGCGTTGGTGAGCGAGGAGCTGTTGAGTTTCCGCTAAATTCTCAATAAAACTTGGACCTGTGTGTTTCGAACAGTATTCGCAGGACTTTACCTGGTATGCACAGCTGAGCTTGTGTTGTCAGTCTCCAACCTGTTTTTCCCTAGCCATCTATATATTTGAGTGACGCACCTTTACTGGGGTCGCATTGTGGATACATTCGCTGCAGGCGACAGTGCCCAATGCCTCGACGAAGTCAACGCTGTTCGAGAAGTAGCCGGGTTGTCCAATTTCACACAGGCCTCAGATCCAAACAAGCTACAGACGCCGGGTACCGAAGGTCTACAAGAAAATACCGAATGGCGGAAGCTATGTGAACACTTGATAGCAGTAAGTTACAGGGCACACCCCGAGGGACATCCCTGAGCAAGATTATTTCGACCGCATTGTTTATCTACTTTCTATTTCTTCACAGACACAAAAAGCAAAAGCTCCGAGCAGCTCAGAGGCTGAGAATCCGTTCAAGGATGGAACGTATGCATTCAAGTCTCTCACTGATGCACAACCCAAGTGCAAAGACACAGTTGACTTCTGGAAGGCAGCATTCAAAAACTTCACTGGACTTCCGCCCTCCAAGAAACAGGCCAACGGCCTGTACGACAAACAAGATAACGTTTCCTTCGTCGCGCTGTACAACCCATCATCCAGTGCCACTGCAGACTGCCGGGTCGTAACGTGCACTAAGAAAACAAGCACTAAAGAAAATGAGCTCGCAGCGGCTGAAGGGAACGCGACCTCCGAATATGGCTATGCACTGATTTGCAAGACAATGCCTGATGCTCTTGCAGATGAAAATTCCGCTCCATTCACGTAAGAGGAAGCAGTCCCCTTCACTTCAGAGCGGCTCGCAATGTTCTAATTGCTGTCGATTTAGCTGAGCTCTGTGAAGCTGTCGTCATTTGCTGCATTCAGGCAAAAGCAGTGGGACGGGATCGTCTCCTCGCTCACAGGTTCTGCATCTGTCGCAGTCCCAAAACTTGTGGGCATTTTCATCCTCGCCGTTGGCATGGTGGCACTGTGACGCGTGCAAGTGCCCATTGGACAGATGTTTGGTCTGAAGCCTGCATCTAGTTGAGCTGGGCGCCAATTACGACGCCAAACCTTCTTCCATTTGCTGTTGAAATTCTATTCCGTGACGGCTACTTGGTAGAGCAGTCCCATAAATCTAAGCATATGCTTAAGATTGGCAACTGCGTAGTGCTAATTTATTTGTAGAGGTCAACGAATTTAAAAGGTGTACAGCAATCACTGCCCACACTTGCAGCGTTGTCGCCGTCCTGAGATCTAGCAGAAGTTGCGACGTCGCATTACAATGTGAAGGCACTACTGTAAAGTTTCACCAACAGTGATTTTACTTAAACGTCTATATAGGGGGAATAAGTGACAGGGCACACCTACAATTTGCCCAAGGTGTCTTGGCAATATGTGATTTGGAAACGTACTTGTTGCGCTTTTGATTTCACCAATTCTGCTGTGGACCTGCCAATTTGTGACATTATTCTTCAAGGAAAGCAGCAGCTGTTACGGCTCTGCTGAGTCAACGCTACCGTTTCGGTTCCGTGTGCCATTGGGCAGTCCATCATGTGGAGGCAGACGGAGTTCGGATAACCAATAGAAGCCTCCGTCTCCTTCCCAGCAAGATGCCTTCCCCTTCATCTCAGAAGTTCAGTATTCAAGTGTTGTACAGCTTATGCTCATGCGCCTCCTCTGTTTGACTTCTTGTTGTGTTCTCTGAGGTGGGGAGGCTCGAGACTGGTGCAGCGAACTGTTCACTGTCCCACCAGCAGTGCGTCAAAAGCTACACAGTACGCTTAATGTGCCTAGGCTGCCGTTTTTATGCTACTGTATGAGACAGAAAAGTGCTCTCGTTTTTTTTCAAGCACCAATTAGTGGGCAATTTTGGGACCCTCCACAATACTGGTCTGTAACTTCTATAAGCTTTCAGCGTCCGCCAGGGATGCAACAGAGAACCATCGCAAGGCCCACTATTAGCAGTCCATATCAAGTTATTCCGGATATAGAGGCATAACAAGGAAGCAGACTCATATACCATCGCACACGTTTGCACCTGCAGCATTTTTGTGATGAGGGCTTCTAGAAAACGTGCCATGTTTTGACGCCGTATATTTCTGTTCCCAGCGCAAAGTACCTGTTTCTTCACACATAAATATACTAGTCTGCACCTAGGCAGAAAGCTGTGTGGAGTAGCAAGGCTAGTCAAAACCTGATGCAAGGCGCAGCCTTGTTCTCGTTGCTTCTGTGTTTTGTTATCAGTGCTCTGCTAGGCTTGTTGTCACTGTAGTATCTCTGTGAATCAGTGACTGGAGCACTTGTGTCTGCATCTCCTCGCTAGAACGGGCTGGGTGCCAACGTTACCACCAGTCTCCGCTGCTTCCTGCGAAATCCTGCGTTTTCGCTACTCCCAGAATTTGCGGTGAAAGATTCAGGTGCTGGAAAAGCAAATTTCATTGTTGATCCTTGCAGAAATAAGACCTTGTGGCGAAGTTGAGGGGGTGAGTCTAGTGGGCGCTCTGTTTCAGCTGGTGACGCGGTGTCTGATATGTTTGCCCTTCAAATTCGTCTTTTAATCTTTCTATTAGAGACAGAAATTGCTCATGTACTAAAGCTCCATCGTTTTCTGGCCATTGTGAATTTGTTTGTGTAGACCGCGTGCAGCGACTGTGGAAAGGTTCGCGTCACGTGCTCAGTGATCCATTGCAACTCTGTTGGCAGAAGTGTGTTGGCTCAGCATTTCTTCCATCACCTGGTTCTCCTTTTGCACCAACATGACTAAACCGTGTGTGTGCTACAATTGCCTGTTTAGTTTTGCAGCTTTTAGATATCAGTGAGGCAAAGATGACGCGCTTCAATTTGTTCTCTGGCGTGATCGGTCCGCTGCTGTTGCTGAGTGGCGCAAGTGTCGGCACAGGAGAACCAGCAGATCAGCAGACAATCAAGTATGCTGTCAAACTTGGTAAGAAGAGGCGCTGGCGTCGGTGCAGCTAACAGTTTCTAGAATTCCTTGACGCGAGATTCATCATGGGTGGTTTCTCTGGGAATTAATGAAGAATAGAGGGTTACAACATGGTGGGGCTCGTGCAGCTGGAAGCACTTATGGAAAAGCCTGAAAAATGTTTGGTATGCCCGAATTCTGTTGTGGCAGGCGAAAATGCTCAGTGCCTCGACGAGGTCAACGCTGCTCGGGAGGCTGCTGCACTTGCCAAATTTACAGGGGCAGCAGACGATGAAAAAAGACTACCGACACCCAGTGCAGAGCTAGAAGAGGGCTGGAAAAAGCTCTGCGAATATTTAATACCGGTAGGCTCGAGTTGGAAGTCTTTAGTCATTCATACCAACCTGAGCACAATATCCGTCTTTGAGCATGCTGTTGGGCCTGTCTTGCTTTCTTGCATGCATTTCTCAGACTACAGAGGACAACGGAGAGGCGAAAGTTTCCGGAAGTCCCTTTAAGAGTGGCACATATGCTGTAAACGTGTTGACTTCAGAAACGCCGCAATGCAGGGAAACAGTGGACTCATGGAAGAAAGCATACAAACATTTCTCGGGGCTCCCGCCGTCAAAGAGCCAAGACCCTGAGATCTACAGAAAACAGGACAATATTTCGTTCGTGGCTCTGTATAACCCCTCAACAGAAGGCACTGCAGACTGTCGAGTTGCTACTTGCACGAAAACGGTAAGCGGTGGCGCAGGAGTTCTAAATGGTGGTGAGACAAGTCAGCCTACGGGAAAAGGCCATGCGTTGATTTGCATGACTACTCCTGATGTCTTTCAAGATGCATCATCGACCCCATTCACGTAAGCAACGCAGCAGTCCCTGCACTACGGAGTGTTTCCTCACCACGAAGGACTGAGAAACCCCCTTGATAATATGCGTGTTTTGACGGATGTTGCTCAGGCCAGAGCAATGGGATAAGATCATTACCTCTCTCACCGGCTCCGCCTCTGCTGCAGTTCCACACCTAACTACTCTTGCTATTGTGTTGCTCAGCACGTTGCTGGTGCTGTGACGGTGAAAGCTCTCAGTGCCACACACAAAACGGTGCTCATCTGCACCCGGTTGAAACTTTTCACCCTCATTGAACTGACATACCTACAGTATGACAAACAATGCCTTTGCGTGCACTTCAACAGACAGAGCAAAACGGCATTTGCTTGCCGAAAAGCAAACGATTCCAACGTGTCACCTAGCCAGGAAAACTGGTATTACACCCCAGCACCATCCAAAGTTAATGTGCAAAATCGTATTCTGCAGCTACTGGTGTCATTTGAAACGCATCATTCAAGCCCTCAGGTCGAGCTTGATGTTGTTTTGGTGGCTTTCGCCTATGGTTGCCACTAGATATAAAGCAAGGCAATGTGCAAGCTGCGAAGCAAGCAGGTAGCATACTTATCGATTCACTAAGCGCAACTAAATGTGATAGATGGCTACGTGCAACATAGACTGGTTTACTCCAGCGTTTCAAAGGGGCACCGTACTCATCGGCTGACCGAGTGTACAAACACGTGATAGTTGACTACTTGCAGTGAGGGCTGGTTTACTCCACCGTTATTGAGAGATTTCATGGGACCGCCAGAACGATGGTTGTCCACACCTAAGTTGTTTTGCTCCTCTTTGTAGACGATTCTCCTTTCATCGGAGTTGAAACTTCACAACTGGCCAGCCACAATACTTTCCAATAGGGTCGCGGTCGTCTGTTGCCAGTGCATCGTTGTGGTTGCTGAGCATTGGCTATAGCGCCAGATCGGTTCGTTGTGCTGTGGAATTTTTTTCTACGGACAATTCGTAGGTTAACATGCACAGATGTTTCTTGGCAGAGACGATCTCGTACAATTTAATCGGCTCTTTTCTTCGCTTACGTATCTGCTAGTGCTGGCCGACCTCAGCGACGGTGGCACAAAAAATGCTGGAGTACTTAACAAGGAAAGCACTGTATATCACACCAAGGTAGACTGCACCCACTCTACTGCCCACCTTCTCATGTACACGCCTTGTAGTACACAGTCAGCGGGGGCCTCAACCCCCACAACCGCGCTCCGTGATTTTCCTGTGTTCTTTGGCAAATGGAACTTCCGGAAAGCAATGTGTTGGTATCCAATGCTCCAAAACTCTATGGCTGCCACAGAAGACGTTCGCTCCTTCCAAGGTTTCAACCCTATTCGTGGTTGCCGCATGTACCAGATTCATACAAGCAGACGCCGCTAGAAACCATTAGCAGCAAATCCCGAAGTAATGGTATCAACCAAGATCAGGAAAGGTGGAAAGCATTCACTAGCAGTAAGTCGCTTGTGAGGAGGTAGCACGATAGTACCTTGGGGGAGCCGTGAAGCCCTGCGTTGCCTTCTTCCCCTCACAGACAACCTAACAAAGTTTCTGGTGGTTCGTTTGATAGTGATACTGGAAGCCCCCACATTACGGAGGCCAGGATACTACACCCTGGAAGAACAGTAGGGCGGAAAAGGCATAAACTTCGGTGGACTTCCGCGCTAAATAATTTCGTCCAGAAACATACTTGGCAGTCATGTCAGCTGCTCAATCAAAGCTCTGCATGACCTTTAATCCGAGACCACTGCACCTTTACAAGTCGATATCTGCGGCACGACGTTGGACTCTGGTGTGCCTCACCTTGCAAAACACCAAAACTCCAGCATACGGGAGGCCCATCTGACATATTGCTGCATGGAATTATCTATTGCATCATAATAAGCCTTTCAGCTTAATTTTCTTTCGATACCGCTTGGCTTAGTCCCGTTGCCAATGCGCGGCAGGCGATAAAGTGGTCTATGTTACTGTAGACGCAACAATGAAAGAGTACAGACCTGCCTTTAGTAGCTCTCTCAGCCGTTCCTTCGGATATTTTCCACTCTTTAGAGCAGTTTAAGGCTGGTTGTTGTGTCGATGTATGGCCTCGCTCGCTACCATCCGTACAACAGTGCGTGCATTAGTGTCGTGAACTTCGGAGCTCTTGAGCGGTATCTCAGCGATCACAGCATACCTACAGTTGACACAGCTCTCCTCAATTCCCAGTTGTAGCCTTCACCATGACGCCAAGGTTAGTTGCCCCTTCAGCTGCCCATGCTGGGACTGCAGGCTCTGTCCCTCAGCAGAAAAACCTACGCTTCCCGCCTTGACCGTTTTAAGCTCGTGAAGTCAAAAGGAGCTCCAGACGGCTTTGTTATGTTGTGTGTCTGGCGTGCTCCAACACCAAGTCGAGAAAATAAACGCCCGGAGAACACAGTAATTTACATTGCTCAGGACATTCCTTCTTACCTTGACTGGATGTAAGTTTCGAGAAAGAGCCACTGTCCTGCGGTCAGTAAACCGGCGGCTCTATCGAAAATAAAAGCTTCCATGCTTTAATACAAGGCGAGGTTTGAAAGTACCATTGTTTTAGTTGCAGTAAACCCTCAATATCCAAAAGATTGCCCCGCCGACGTGAAGTAGCTGCTGTGCTGGTTATCCACAACCCTGCTTAATTTGATTGAAGCGCAAGGATTCGCACTGGGAGATATCGAGGGAAGTAAAAGAATTAACAGTGCACTTGGCTCGTTTCTAATGTATGAAAACTTCAGCGATTTCCATAGCCACTTTTCCCCACCACCACAAATGGACCATGGATTCCTTGCAGCGGCTGCAGATTCGAATGCTGCAGTGCTCTCAAGCTAAGAGAGACAAACACGGAGCAAAATTTTTACAACAAAGGATTGGCTTTACACGTAGCGGTTTGGGCACCCTTGAGGACGTGTAAAGAACACTGGTCAACCGTACCTGGAGCAGTCTGATCACTGACCGTCTAGGGGCTGTTACTCCTGTTACGTACCGGCCAATGTGATGTGCATCCTAGGTTACCTTGCTTCGAACGAGGACAATCATGTCATGCCGTACCTAGATTTATGAATGAAAAACCAGTGTGTGCCTCAATGGGGACTGGTGCACGATTTTGTAGGCGGGCCAACCCCGAAGGTGCATCTGAAGCATAGCTCAGATGCTTTTTCAAAATCATGCTGAGCACATCGGGCCAGGATTTTCCTACACATTATCATTGTCGAATGTGCGTTTGCGATCATGCTGATGGCCCTGTGGAATTTACCCGACCAACCAGGCGCCTCATTCCATCCAAGGGCAACTAGGAGCTGACAATTCTACAAATTCTTTCGCTCCGCAGTACGTTTGTGCCTCTTCCGGCAATATTTTACTCTTCCCACACTTTAGCTTGGTGTTCATTCCTATTTATGATAGTGCCTCTTAGAAATGGTTTTGAGCTTCGAATTGCACAAAAAAATGTGTACACACAAAGGCGCACATATTATGGTGTCCACTAACTCCAACACTTTTGATTCGAAAGCGTTCATTCTGACAGCGTCCATGAACGCATACTTGATAATGCCATAACTGTGGACATACAGTCTCTTCACTACGATACTCCGATGTAGTCATATACACCACTGCTGTTCACTCATCATGACGAATGATAGGCAGTTTGCAATTTCGCGGCGCCCTGGATGCTTGCTCATCGGAAGGCATTGCTATTCTTGTTCGAGAGCTCCTTCCACCACTGAGCATCAAGAGAACATAAAACATTCACGCAGAAAGTCATACGAGTGTAATTATAGCACATTTTGTAGCCAACGGAATTTCGTGTCACGATCGTAGAATGGCAACAGGTGCGGGCGGTACATACCTTACGGAAGAGGCTGTAGTTCCTCGTCCTCGCTTGGCCTTACACAGTAGGCCACATAACCTGTATGCCCCTTCATCGGCATTTGATAATGGTAGCTGCTGATATGTAGTGTATTCTTGCGGCGTACGTCTACAGCGGCTGCCGCAGTCGCTTGCAGTGGGCTCGAACCTGTAGTGGGCTTGCTAACCGGTTGGGAGGATGGCTGTTGCAAGAAGTGAGAAAGGAGATCTCGGAATGGCGTGGGCTGCTGCACCTGGCCGCCCTGTGCTCCCCGCTCACTTTGTTTTTCTGCCTTTAGATTATGGGATACATCTCCTTCCTCTACGTCGTCTTCGTGTTTCCGTTGGTCTGGTGTTGGACGCGATATGCAGGCACCCCAGGGCTTGGCGAGAATCTCAAAGGCCTGGAAGTCTGCTCGCAATCCAAGGCAGAAAAGAACAGAGGAACTATTATTCTCCATCTGGCTATGAAAAACTACTGCCTAAGCAGGAGAAGCAACACTGCTCTTTCAATCGAGGATTCCTTGTCCAGTTAGCAGCGGACAATCATCGCCACCATCACCACAACCACCACAACCACCATAATCCCCACAACCAGCAGCAGCAGCAGCACCTGGACTGTGGGGAAAAGGCAATCCAAAAGCCTTTGTCCAGTTAATAACGGACAACCATCACCACAAGCACAACAACCACCACAACTACCACAATCAGCAGCCGCACCATAACCACCACAATCAGCAGGAGCAGCAGCAGCAGCAGCAGCACCTGAACAGTGGGAAAAAGGCAATCCAAAAGTCTTTGTCCAGTTAATAACGGACGATCATCACCACAACCACCACAACCACCACAATCAGCAGCAGCACCATAACCATCACAACCAGCAGCAGCAGCAGCAGTAGCAGCACCTGGACTGTGGGAAAAAAGGAATCCAAAACTCTTTGTCCAGTTAACAGCGGACAATCATCACCACCATCACCACTACCATCACAACCACTATAATTCCCACTATCAGCAGCAGCAGCAGCAGTAGCAGCAGCTGCAGCACCTGGACTGGACTGTGGGAAAAAGGCAATCCAAAACTCTTTGTCCAGTTAATAACGGACAATCATCACCACAAGCACTACCACCACCACAACCACCATAATCCCCACTTTGCGCCGCAAAACATGTCTACACGAAGGTAAGTGGCACTCAAAGCTTCGAAGATTCCCATGTGAATATGTGCAGCAATCCCTTGCGTGTGCCGTCATACACCAATGAAATGGCCCGAGAGCCTTCCACAGCTGCTCCAGGGTTCCCACCACACTTCGCTGTACAACTAATATAGACTTTTGCCCACTAAATTGATCCTCAACCAGTTCATATGCATATGAAGGACTTACCCTGGAAGCCATGCTCCTGTGCCGCTGCAAGGGTCTTATGTAACTGTTCAAGACAAGGTGAAAATGTCACCAGGCGTCCTCCACCCTAAATGACAGCGCCAAAGTGAAACAGATCAAAATCAACTGCGACCAACTGCGATTCAGACCCTCCACATTGCTGTCTGCAACACTTTCAGCGCCACTTGCTGGGTGACGGTCCCCTGCGAACTGTCTCCATTCTGACCTTCAGGGCAACACTGGCATGCTTTATGGCGAGCCATGGGGAAGGCAAATCAAGGAATACTCCATCAGCTGAATGTGGCATTGGTAAACACTCCCCACACTGCTGCTGGGCTGCTCTTGCTACTGGCGCAATAGGAGCTGGTGCTGTATTTGCCTCCACATTCTGGCAGAACCCATCCGCACATACGTCTCGGTGGATGGCCTCGACATGTGACGAGATCCCAAGAAGGTCGAACTCAATCCTGACGAAAGATGGTTACGACTCACAGAAACAAAATTAAATACGACATGCAGAAATACGCGTGCTATGCAAGCATGAGTGTTCGATGGTCTATCATGTCTCCTTCGAGTCACAGATGCAAATGTGCATTCGCTAACATCATTAGTCATGCACACCTATGAATGCGTGTAACTCCTAAGTATATGATTTGTGTCCGATGCACAAGTATACACTTAGGAAAATCGGAAGCTTTTTCAATTACCTGGCTTCCTGCCAGCGTTGCTTGTGAAATTCAAAGGTGAACAGGCGGCCTCCGGGACGCAACGACGCAGCCAACGAAACTGTGAGAGACCCAGAGCCAGTCCCTGACAAGAAAAAGGGAGACATATACGTTCAAGCATGAAAAAATGCACAAGTGTGTGCATAAACTCCGCAGTGACGCCGTCACTCAGGCGAACACCGGCAAAAAGGAACATTTATTACCGCCCCGAAAGCTTTCTATGAAGTCAATGTCCACAGAGCTAGAATGGTGGCATGAACTGGAATACCTGCTTCAATTATGGTCTTGCCGGGACACACATCCAACAGGCTCATGATCAGCGATATATCAGCATGGTACTGCAAGCAGACCGCAGTACCCAGTCCGTGCATTATCTTTGGGTAGGCTGAATTCAAATAATGTACTGATTCGTCATTTTTACTAGGCTCACAATGATTTGTGTTCTGTGCCGAAGGGCCAGAGTATGTAAATCCGGGGTGGGGCGGAGTACTACGAGCCACTTCCCGCTGCGCCGGTCTTGAACCTGAGAAGCTCAACAAAGCAGGCTGGTAGCTTCTCTACTAACTACGGCAGAACCACGTGCACAGTCGGAAATATACGTCAGCGCAACAGTCCAGGAGGGAACGCCACTGCAGACCTGAAAGTCCTATAGATCAGGCAAGGCTAGGTAGGTTGGGGCAGCATGGGCGATGAGTAGATAAGCGAGTCGGGCTTGGTATACCAGTCGCGCTGGCCTACAAAAAGATTAACTAGCCACGCAGGCCGGCTTTCTTACCTTCTGCCCCATTGGTGTCCTCATGATATCTGCATGTTCGAAGTTGCCGAGCCTGGTTCGGCAGACTCCACCCTTCCTTAAAACGCAAGGAACGATGATATCCCGTGAGCCATAGAGAAGCACCAGATCTCCTTCTTTTGGGAAGTTTGAAGGGTACAGGTCTTGCTCTTTTGTAAAGTGTTCGGGCAGATCGGGTCCACTTTCCTCTACGATGCACGGGCCAGGGGCGCCTTCTCCAGTGGCTCTCCTCGCCATGTTGATCAGAACTATGGACCCCCGAGCCTCTTACCAGCCCTACGTCGGCAATCGTGACCAGTAATAAGTTAACGTACAGGCAGAAAAGTGCTTTGGCGGCTTTTTGTGCGATGACCCTCACAGATATTCAGGTTTCAGGTGCAGCTGGGAAGGTGGGCCCCTCTCCAGTAGGAAAGTCTGCTTCGTTGATGTAATGAGGCAGGCTTCGCACCTACACAAAGTGTGCCGAGCCTTCAAGATAATTCATCTCATGAATCCTCTTCATGCTAAGTTCTTCTTGAAGCCGCTGTGCCTCCACGTACCCCACAAGAAATTGGGGCCCCTGGGTAATGACAAATGCATATCGGAGTGGCTGGTAAGCATGTCCCCTAACAGCATCGATGCAGAGGAGTGATCAGACACGACATTATATCTCTATTGAATGTGTTTTCATGTTGCAATTTACAGAGCTCTTTGCGTGGAGGAACTTTCGAGAAAGTGAAGCGGGGTGCCCGCTTAATCACTTACAAACACCGCACACCTGTTCGATCCAGCCCCGACGCGCTACATGCTCATTGTTTGCTCAAGGCCAAGGCAAGCTCATAAACAAAGAAGAAGTTGAATATGCATACGCACCAATGCTTTATCTTCTTACATTCCTTGGCAAAAACCAGGCCACTGAAACGTCCGCTACTCATTCAGTGTCTTCACGGTGTAGGGAGCATATCTGCTAGGATATTCCGCAGGGAATTTACGGGGTTTGATGGAAATTTGTCGTCACATCCCAAATCCGTTTTGTGACAAGAATGCCTTTTCAGCCTATGGTGCCCGAATGTAGTGGGAACTTGTGTGGTGTTGCGTCTGCACGTTTCCTGCTAATCTTGATCTCACAGTTCATATTGACGGAACTTGCGAGGGCGGGCTTGGTCGAGCTTTGCGAAAGAGTCAGTACCAGTTCACTGCACTTTTTTCATGGGGAAAACTGCATTTTCACACGCATCGCTCCTAAAGTTCAAAACTTTAGTGACTATTTGGGCCCGAGATGTGAGCGTCAGCCAATCTGATGTATGGTGAGCTACGATTTTCGCTCAGCCATGACAAAACAGACGACTATTCGTCCAATTTATGTCAATCTTTTAACCTGAAGGTCAGCCCCACCTTCAATGCGCCGACCAAAAGGCTTACGAATGGCGTCACCGCCATTTCCTCTCCCTACTTAGTCCTGTAGCCGCTTTATTAACAAAGAAATCAGATCAAGTTTGCTTGATCAGTGCACATAGGATCTTTACAAAATAAGGGCTCGAGACGTCGGATGTGATGACGTAGGGAAGCTTCGGATGCACAGCTGGGAGGTCCATCGGGATCGCGCTATCTTGCTGCTGTACAAGGACGACATTGTAAATGCGTCTTTCCTTCGGGCCGAAAATTAGCAGCAAGCGAAGCTGAGGACAGTCGTTTTGCGAGAAGCGGCGTTTGAGAAATCCGAGCTGCATGGAACTAGCCTAAGTCACAGCTACTTCATAAAGAGCCGGGTGCGAACAAACTAGCTTATTATCGGGAGTAAAAACATAACTAGGAAACTTGAAAGCTTGACAAAAAGCCCAAATGAATCATGTGGGTTCCTCTTCAAGAGTTGAAGAGCTTTTCCACAAGACTATTCGTCCATGTTTTGTTTATTATTTCTTGCTTAAACCGTTGATTTGAGGGTCATTCAAACAACGTGACTGCTATTTTCCGCGTTTTTGTTCAGTTCCTCGTCCCGAACTACCTGAGCTGACAGCGTAGTGAAGTAAAGCCTTAGCCTGACAGAATAGTAGGCAATCACCAGGAAACACGGTCGCTTTGACGAAACAGTATTTCCGCAATTCGTCTTATGGATGGGTTGTGTATTGTCTTATAGTAATCTCTGGCAGCTGCCCACAGCATTGAGTTTCTACGAGGTTTACCTACATATTTCCATGAATTGTGGTTGCAAACAGCGATTCGAAAGGACACTCGGCGGCGGACTGCGAGGCAAACCCTTAAGAGGTCGACGGCACGCAAGCTGCTCCTTGAAAGCAAAGGCTTGCTCTCAGATGTAACAGTCGCATCATGCTAATCGATTTAACGTTGTTTCTTAGGAAGCAGAACCCTGCGTTGTGTTCTTCGGTTTCAATCCGCTGCACGGCCTACGAAGCTGGGACAGAAATTCAGCATCTCTCAAGAGTTCGGATCTTAAAGCGCTTAGGGATCCCCAGAAATTGACGAAAAATCGATTCAAGTCTATCCACAGTGCATTCCTGGGCCAACAATTACGTATGCTCCACTTAAATGGTGCAGGTATTTGCTGTAGCTCGTATTGGGATTGTCTTTCAAGCTGCGTAAGTATCGAGCTGGAGAGCAGCATAAGTAGCATCTCAAATCAAAGTGCACAGCGGGTGTAAAAGGAAAGCCTCCAAACGTCTACACTCCCCATCACAGTCTATTTAAAGCACGACGTGTCTGGTAGCTGCAACTTGAAATTACGTGCGTGCACCCACTAGAGAAAAGGAAGACACAACACCTTCCGTCGTCACGTCGTCCGTTCTAGGGTTTTCGCCTTAATACTACATGGACACAAGTGCCAGAGTGAGTCCTAAAGTAACACCTCCAGATTATAGAGCGCGAATGATAGCGGCATGGAGCATGGGGTGCGCCTTTGCTCCACAAACGTTCAATCTTCATAGAGCACTGCCTGCGCCACTCCTCTACCACTTCTCAAGATCTTTTGGATCGACCCACACTAATGAACCTACAACTGGATATGCAGAAGTGACAGACCACTTTCCTTTATCGTGGGCATTCCCTATGTAGGGCTAAGGAAGGAATCAGACTCTGACTGCACAATAGGATAGCTTCGCCAAAACTTCAATGCTTCGCCGTATGTATGGCACCATGTACACGTCCTTCCAGTGTCCTAACGCCTGCGCCATGGGAAATGAGGGCGCGACTGGGCAGCAATTACTGGACGACCAGCTTGTCAGTATTCAACTAAATCAGCAGAATCCCTACTTGCCCGCCTGATGAGGTCAGCTTGACAATCAGCGGAGCTTCCTCGGAGCTTCTTTACGTGCCCCGCAGCTTCAAACGACGCCTCAAGCTCTTAATGTCTGGTGGTCTCAAGAAGTGTAGAAGAAGCGTGAAGATAGTTCAGCTGCTCCGAGGGCCGGGAGTTCCTGACCCTTGCTGCCGAACAGCGCGAAACGAAGCAAAGCCATTGAAGAGCCAAGACTGGGTTTCTTTCCACAGATCAGGACGGCTCACAGGCCGCGGTGACGGCAGCACTTAAGTAGGGGAGCACAAACAGGACTTCTAGCTAAGACAATGTAGCTTTTGAGATTGCCTTTCCCGTAACTTGGCCCAGCACAAAACCACACGTGGCTGTCCTTTTCGCCAACCACAACTTTGGAAGTGTAAGGTGGTTGCGTACTGCTGAGGAAGGCTTTTCGGAGGCGTTGGTCAGGGCATAGTAGAGTTTTGCTTTTGCTGTATCTTTTTATTGCCTCGCCTAATGCACATGCTGTTTTAGTGCGGAAGGTGACTGGCTAGCTTGCAGTGCATGCGTGGGGCCCGAAAGACGACAAGGGAGACTTTGGTCGGAGTGGTCTGCAGGGTGTGCTCACAGAGAACACATGAACTTCGCGAAGCACTTGTTTGTCTGTAGTGGGACGTGGGGAGGCGTTGTGGCACTGTTTATTATCGGTGGGACGAGCAACGTCATCCACGTAAAACACGTTCCTTCCGACAACACATCAGCAGTAGTCACTGGTATCTCGTGACTTATTGGGATAAACGACTCGATTAGGCCCTCAGGTGCTGGAGTAGGACCTATCAATTTTAGCTTCATCAACAGGTACTTCAAAGGCGACGCAAATCGGTCAAAGGCGACACAAAATGCTGAGGCACGCACTGTCTACTGTTAATGGAAGAATAAGCGCTTAACTAGGTACAAATGAATCTGTGCCCCACCAACACCTCCGCTGAATCCTTGATTATGACGCATGTGGCAAGCGACTGTGAAGCTGCCACCTCTGGCCCATCAATCGGCAACATCGTGGGCATCCTCTCTCAGGTACAAACGGCCGCTGGTCATCACTGGGATAACAGCGCTGTACTTAGTCGTCATTGCAATATCAAGACTCTGCTGCAGGCAAGGTCGCATTGGCTTCACAAGCTGCTGCAATAGTGCAGCAGCATTGTTACTGCAGGTCCACTCACGTTGACTACGGGTGTCTTTTGCTACAAGTCTTTCATCGTTTGTTCTCCGCAGCTGAGCTCACTCAGACTGCACTTGACGCCTGCAGTACTCGGTACGTGACTGTTTAACCGAATCATGCTGAGCTCGGCAGATGCACTACTCTTCTCCCCACCTGTAGCCGCAACTACACGGCGCTTGAAAGCATCACCGGCCTAGCTAACAACACGAAACTCTGCCGCGAAGCATTCTGAGCGGCGCCACGAAACGCGCCTTCAAACCCTGAAAAGGCCTCCGCCCGTCCCCCCAAACGCTTCTGCCTTTTCTCGCTTAACCAAATAAACAACTCGCGTGTGTCTCTCAGGCCTGCTGAGCCAATAATAAACGTAGCCGCCAATGCAGTCGCCACTCGTGAGGCGTTTCTTGTCGTGTCTCAAAACGAACACCAGAAACTCTAAATATATTCATTTCGAAAAACTCGAGCTGCCTGACTCAGCTTAGGCTGTTGCTCTGCATACCTGGCCACTGGCTGCACGTGGCAGCACAGCAGCACAGCGCGACAATTGTCTTGAAACGCAAGAACGTGTCTAACCCACTGCTCTCATGCAAGGGTTTTCCCTGTCATCGCGTGGGCAATCACTGTAGGTTTAAATGCGTGCAAATGCATCGAACTCGACATCAGCAGCACGACGCACTTGAGTCGTGAGTTCTGCAGCCTTCGAAACGAGACTCTCAAAGGAAAGCAATGCTCAGCGACGCTGCGGCGAGCGCTACGAGACTCGGGACGGCGACTGAGGCTGAGCCGGTAATCGAACGCGATATTGCGTTCCATTGATCCTGCCTGCACAACATGAGACAGCAAAGAACTCTGTGCTTTGAGGACCTACAGCTGGACGGCAACGAACTAGAACTGATGGATAGGTCTGGGTAGGCTTACGTGAAGGGAGCAGATTCGTTTTCTTTGAGTATATCAGGCGTGGTCATGCATAGCAAAGCGTAGCCATGTCGTTGTGTTCCTGATCCTTCTTGGCCTTGGGGGATTGAGGCGTCGTTGTTTCAGTGCATGTGACGACCCTGCAGTCTGCAGTCGCATCTTTTGAAGGGTTGTATAGAGCCACGAAGGAAATGTTGTCTTGCTTGCTGTAGAGCGTCGTGTTGTCTTTGTACGCTGGAGGTACTCCACTGAAGTTCTTGTAGGCTGCTTTCCAGTGGTCGACTGCAGCACTGCAGTTGGGCGTGGCGGAATTCAGGGCAATGTAGGCGTACGTGCCACTATTGAACTCATTGCCGCTTTTGGCATTTGCTGGTGTTCCCTGCGCTGGCTGAAGAGAAATAGCAGGGCAGTACATGGATGAAATGAATCAAAACTTCAAACGGGACGTAAGGAGAGTGCGAGAGGAAGGCGCGGAACTTACTGGTATCAACTCTTTGCACAGTGGTTCCCACGGTGTGACTGGTTCGACACCAGGAAGACGCTTTGCTCCTTCGCTACCTCCTGGCTGTTGAAGTTTGCTCAGTTTAGCAGCTTCGCGAGCAGCGTTGACCTCTGCGAGGCACTCCCCGTCACTCCCTAAAATCGCAGATTAGTCACAGCAACTAACATTCGTGTTTGCATGCTACTCTGTTTGGCTACCGATTGACTGAGCTCCAATGTGTGAAAAACGGAGACGCAAGAGAGAGGTGGAAATGTTTTCTCCCACACGTTGTGGCTGTATTGAATGCAACAAGATGTTCAGAATTTTTAATCTCACCAAGCTTCACAGAGTACGAAATTGTAGACCCAGAAGGCGGCTGCTCTACTTCAGCAGCAGCGCGCAGAACCAACAAGGCGCTCGCCAGACAGATGCACTTGAGAAAAGACGCCATTTCCAGGGAGCCGTGTTGAAATGTCTCAGAATGTCAGTGCTAGATATATTAAACAAACCTGAAGTAGTTTAGACAGAAATCAGACGCAAGAAAATTGTGTGGCTTCGCGTTATCTTTTGCGGGATTGCTGGGGGCGTGAGGCCCAGTGGAGAACATGGTGACTGCGCTAGCCACTGCCTCAATTTGAAATAGACTCCATCATAAAGTGTGCTAGACCTCTTATCACTAGAAGCTGCTTAAACACTTATTTACGATGGTTAAGTGTCCATTTCGGGAGTTGGTGTAGCGCAGACTTGGAAGCCTCGTTATGCCGCATAGGCAGAGGACGATAGTGAAAGCGCAGCGGCTATGTTTGCAGAAGAAGCACTTCCTTCCACGAAAGTGACTCTGCAGCCACAGTATGTATGACATATGAACTTTTGCTTTTCCCAAGGCAATATATTTTGAGCAGCTGCGCTAGCTTTGTTCAATTATGGCGTGGGATTGACTCTCGTGAAGGCCATGAGTTGGCGTCCGAACTTGTCTGCTAGGACGCATTTATTTGTGCAGTTGTGTTTCTTCACAAAGCATTTTCAGTAGCTTCGGGTGAACCGAGAGGGCTTCATCTGTTTGTCTCGTTGAGTTACTCTGTTGCCCGACTAACTGGAGTCACTGCAGGTGAAGTTGTGGTAATTTGGGCTCAATGCACAGGCATCTGTTCTTTCCTTCACGCTCCCTAGCCCGAAACAGAAATTTTTTTACAGTAGATTGTATAGCTTTTGCTTGTAAACTGGCGTTCAAAGAGCCCTTGTCTCTCGTTTTTCACCAGCGAACACCGAGCTCCCTGGTATTGTTGAAATCGAGCAACTTTACTCCTTGTATATATGTCCTGCATTCAATTGATCAGCTTCCTCAATATTCTGATACCGGTGGAAGGAGTCCGAAAACATATACCAAATGACTCGAAAAAGCCATGCGAGGCCTTACTGCAAAATGTTAATCGTGGCAAAATGGTAGGCGCGACTGAAGTGGGTTGTTCAAGATGCCATTGCAGCTGACCAGCCTACTAGTGCAGTATGGTACTCAACAGCTCTCTTCTGCTGATTAGATTCGTCAGCTGCACGTGCTTTGTTATCTTGAGCCCCGCAACTGACGAGTAGGCAACTGTGGAGTTATGAGAGAGCTCAGGCTCTGCTTCCCCGCCATGAATTCACATGGCTCGGGGTCACTTTTCGTGTGCGGTGGCACTAGCCCTTTGAATTGGAGGGAAGGTGCACTACGTTGTTTCACTGGGGCAGTGCACAGCAGCGTGGGACACGGCCTGCGGGAAGAAACAAGAGCAGCGATGCGGGCACGCATCAGGGCAGGCTGGCATTGACGGAAAAATTAATCGGTTACGGCGGATGCAGCTAGAGATGCTCACAGCTTACTGAAGCCACGTTTCGTCAAAAAGTGCCCCTATCCTTGGACGCCTTTCATGGCTTCGTCTTTGTTGCTCAGCCAAGTGTGCTCGCTGTTGCTGTGGAAGCCTTCCGAGCTGCTGAGCGGCTATGAACGGCGCTGCATCCAAAGCGGTTCGTCCAGAGAGTAGTGTCGATGCGAGATTTCAAGAAGTGGTTCACGTGTTTGTGGCAGTGCCTACTTACTAGAGGCTCGCAATACCATCATGCCCTCGTGCCGTCAGCCGGCACCCGAGTCCTGCCCAAATTGACTGCTCCGAGAGCGTTCTTCGTGACACGAAAGTCACGCTCCCTCTATCTCAATGACAGTGCGCATAACCTTATTCTCACTATTTTGCGCAACTAACCTAGCGTCGGCACTCTTGGAGTGCCGACGGTTCATCAAATTACGCGATAAACCGCAGTGTAGAGCCTCAAGTTTGCGCACGTACGTCGAGGCCGAAGCCGATGCAGTCCACGAATTTCAAAGCAAACATTCGACGTGCTCACCTTCTTATGGAAGCGGGGCCTGTTGAGATTTCCTGCAGTGCCTTTGCCCATGATGTGCAGCCGACAAAGAAGTGGCCAGGCTCCCCATTCGCCCCGCCACACAAGGCGAAATGCCATGCCACCCTATACTTCCTAGGAATCGATGTAAGCTGCCATGTGCAGATGAGCGATAGTTTGCTTGCACTCCATCGTCATTCAGCGCTTGTTTGAGTGGTGGCTTTGGCGGAGGCAATTTCTCCATGCATTTCATCAATTTCCCTTCATTTGCTCATGAGACCCACTCTATCTGAGCTGACCGGCACGTTGTTGTGTAGGCGACTCAATTTCGCAAGTGGAAAAAGGCCACCCTATCTCTTCACAGCCTTTATTAAACCCACAGGCTGTATGACTAAGTGTGCGTACTGAGACCACTGCTTGAACGTGTCATGAGAATGCACCAATGATTGCGCGGATTCAGCTGCTGCTGCGCTGTGGGCACATGATTACACGCCTCTAAAAATGCGCTTCGCTATTTGCCCCTGTTCGGAACGCCAGCCAACTGCGGCTCCTCCCCTTTGTTAACAAGCTGTCCAACAGGCCTTAGTGGATGCGGTGTAGAGAAGAAACGTTGTCTGAAGTCTGGAGGACTTCCTTTGCACTACGCCATGAAGGCACACGCTAGAGTGAGCATCACAGCCTCGATAAGTTGAAAAGCGCGAATGGTAGTGGCATTGAGCATTGGGTGCGCCTTTGCTCCACAAATGCTCAATCTTCATATAGCACTGCGTGCGCAACTCCTCCACCACTTCTCAAGATCTTTTCGCTTGATCTACACCAAGCTACAACTGGATATGCAGAAGTGACAGACCACTTTCCTTCATCCTGGACGTTCCCTAAGTAGGGCTAAGGAAGGAATCGGACGCTGAATGCAAGGCAGGATAGCTTCGTCAGAACTTCAATGCTTCGCCGTATGTATGGCACCATGTACACGTCCTTCCAGTGTCCTAACGCCTGCGCCATGGGGAATGAAGGCGCGACTGGGCAGCAACTACTGGAAGAGCAGCTTGTCAGTATTCAACTGAATCAGCAGAATCCCTACTTGCCCGCCTGATGAGGTCAACAGCTTGACAATCAGCGGAGCTCCTTCGGAGCTTCTTTACGTGCCCCGTAGCTTCGAACGACGTCTCAAGCTCTTAATGTCTGGTGGTCTCAGGAAGGGTAGAAGAAGCGTGAAGATAGTTCAGCTGCTCCGAGGGCCGGGAGTTCCTGACCCTTGCTGCCGAACAGCGCGAAACAAAGCAAAACAAAGCAACGCCTTTGGAGAGCCGAGAGTGGGCTTCTTTCCACAGATCAGGACTGCTCACGGGCCGCGGTGACGGCAGGAGCACAAACAGGACTTCTAGCTAAGACAATGTAGCTTTTGAGGTTGCCTTTCCCGTAACTCGGCCCAGCACAAAACCATACGTGGCTGTCCTTTTCGCCAACCACAACTTTGGAAGTGTAAAGTGGTTGAATACTGCAAGTGTAAAGTGGTTGAATACTGCAGAGCAAGACTTTCGGAGGCGTTGGTCAGGGCATAGTAGAGTTTCGCTTTTGCTGTATCTTTTTATTGCCTGAACCAATCGGTGCGTTCAGTATTTGCACCCGCAGATGCTGTTCTAGTCCGGAAGGTGACTGGCTAGATTGCAGTGGATGCGTGGGGCGCGTAGGGCGGCAAGGGAGACTTTGGTCGGAATGGTCTGCAGGGTGTGCTCACAGAGAACACATGAATTTCGCCAGGGCTGCCTTTTAGTTGCCTGCCTGTGTGCTGCAAGCTGCACTTTCCTTCCACAACAGCATCAGTGCAAGTTACAGTCTTATTACACTTTCATGCTCTGCACTTGTTTGTCTGTAGTGGGACGTGGGGAGGCGTTGTGGCACTGTTTATTATCGGTGGGACGAGCAACGCCATCCACGTAAAACACGTTCCTTCCGATAACACATCAGCAGTAGTCACTGGTATCTCGTGACTTATTGGGATAAACGACTCGATTAGGCCCTCAGGTGCTGGAGTAGGACCTATCAATTTTAGCTTCATCAACAGGTACTTCAAAGGCGACGCAAATCGGTCAAAGGCGACACAAAATGCTGCGGAACTGCTTACTGTTAATGGAAGAATAAGCGCTTGACTAGGTACAAATGAATCTGTGCCCCACCAACACCTCCGCTGAATCCTTGATTATGACGCATGTGGCAAGCGACTGTGAAGCTGCCGCCTCTGGCCCATCAATCGGCAACATCGTGGGCATCCTCTCTCAGATACAAACAGCCGCTGGTCATCACTGGGATAACAGCGCTGTACTTAGTCGTCATTGCAATATCAAGACTCTGCTGCAGGCAAGGTCGCACAAGCCGCTGCAATAGTGCAGCAGCATTGTTACTGCAGGTCCACTCACGTTGACTACGGGTGTCTTTTGCTACAAGTCTTTCATCGTTTGTTCTCCGCAGCTGAGCTCACTCAGACTGCACTTGACGCCTGCAGTACTCGGTACGTGACTGTTTAGCCGAATCATGCTGAGCTCGGCAGATGCACTACTCTTCTCCCCACCTGTAGCCGCAACTACACAGCGCTTGAAAGCATCACCGGCCTAGCTAACAACACGAAACTCTGCCGCGAAGCATTCTGAGCGGCGCCACGAAACGCGCCTTCAAACCCTGAAAAGGCCTCCGCCCGTCCCCCCAAACGCTTCTGCCTTTTCTCGCTTAACCAAATAAACAACTCGCGTGTGTCTCTCAGGCCTGCTGAGCCAATAATAAACGTAGCCGCCAATGCAGTCGCCACTCGTGAGGCGTTTCTTGTCGTGTCTCAAAACGAACACCAGAAACTCTAAATATATTCATTTCGAAAAACTCGAGCTGCCTGACTCAGCTTAGGCTGTTGCTCTGCATACCTGGCCACTGGCTGCACGTGGCAGCACAGCAGCACAGCGCGACAATTGTCTTGAAACGCAAGAACGTGTCTAACCCACTGCTCTCATGCAAGGGTTTTCCCTGTCATCGCGTGGGCAATCACTGTAGATTTAAATGCGTGCAAATGCATCGAACTCGACATCAGCAGCACGACGCACTTGAGTCGTGAGTTCTGCAGCCTTCGAAACGAGACTCTCAAAGGAAAGCAATGCTCAGCGACGCTGCGGCGAGCGCTACGAGACTCGGGACGGCGACTGAGGCTGAGCCGGTAATCGAACGCGATATTGCGTTCCATTGATCTTGCCTGCACAACATGAGACAGCAAAGAACTCCGTGCTTTGAGGACCTACAGCTGGACGGCAACGAATTAGAATTGATGGACAGGTCTGGGTAGGCTTACGTGAAGGGAGCAGATTCGTTTTTTTTGAGTACATCGGGCGTGGTTATGCATAACAAAACATAGGCATAACGTTATGTTCCTGTTGCTCTTTGGCCATCGGGGGATTGATGACGTCGTTTTTTCAGTGCGTGTGACGACCTTGCAGTCTGCAGTTGGACCTTTTGAAGGGTTGCACACAGTGATGAAGTAAATGTTGTCCTGATTTTCGTTAAGCTGTTTGCCGTCTTTGTACACTGGAGGTACTCCACTGAAGTTCTTGTAGGCTGCTTTCCGGTGGTCCACAGTGGAAGTGCAATTTGGAGAACTGGAGTTAAGACTTATGAATGCATCTGATGACAAATTCGTAATAAAATTAAGGTGCTTAGTTCGAGCAAAAATATGTGTAGTCTTTCCCAAATACTCTGTGCGCTTTCTGTTGGTGGCCGCTTCTTTTTGACTGTAGGTTAGGCTGGATGAATTCCGTCAAGTCCAGCTGCCTCGGCGGCAGCACAGACCTCCCCATAGATCACAACATAAATACGAGGAATAGGCGGACGGGAACAATTAGTTCATGCTATGTTGACAGAAGGTCGTAAAAACATGGGTCAGTTGCACCGGAGCTCAAAAACGCCTCGAACACAGGTGTGCCTGCCCCAGGCAAATTCTCATGAAGGTAACAAATTCAAATGCCACTGCGGATTCCTCTTGAAATTGTATTGGCCGGCGTGAGCAGCTCTACAGACTCCAAAGTACAGCAAAGAAAAGTGCTGCCAAGAAAATTACATCGCTTGGCAACGTGGCTCGTGAGCTGTTTCCAAGCGACGCCTTGATTTGGTCCCATTGCTTCTGTCTGAAAATCACAAGCACGTTGAAAAGCAACTTCATGGCAACGCACTGAAGACAATAACAATCAAAGAAGGACACAGTTCTAGAAAAACTCACGTGAAAGGGTCCCCTTCACCAGCTTGGAGCACGTCGGGCGTGATTAAGCAAATCAAGGCATGAGCACTGTTCCCTGTAGGCAAGAAGTTGCTTTTCATAGTGTGGCTACTCAAATCTATATATGGTTTGTTCTCCAGTTCGTTGCAGGTAACGACTCGACAGTCTGCATAGGCGTTTGGCGAAGGGTTGTACAGCGCAACGAAGGAAACATTGTCTGGATCGCCGTATAAGTCCGCGTTTTTCTCTCTTGATGGGGGTAGCCCACTGAAGTTCTTGAAGGCTGCCTTCCAATGATTCACTGTGGCAGTGCAGTCAGGGTCAGTCGAGACAACAGGCATGCGCGCATATGTTGTGCCGCCAAGTGATGTCTGGTATTCAGTGCTTTTAGCACTTGTATTGTCCTCAGGCATCTGAAGAAACAGGAGAGCAATCCAACCATGATGGTTATGCTGTAAGCATCGAGATCCAAATCACTCCTGTTAAAACAGCCAAAACGGTGAGCGGCATACTCGTATCAAGCCCTCACAAAGAGGCTTCCACGGGTCTACTGGGTCTGCAGCAGGAAGCCGTGCTGCTGTATTGTCTGGGCCTGGCTGTGTGAATTCAGCGAGGCCCGCTGCAAGCCTCGCAGCATTGACTTCTCCTAAGCAGAGCCCATCCCGTCCTGAGCAAGGCAATAATACGTAAGTCGATAGAGGTAAAAGGCTGAAAGGTGGTCACTCTATTTGACAAACCCTCATCTGCAACACAAGATTCCAAGCAAAAAGACATCTCAACATGATGCTGCAGATCCTTTTCGAAATACTGCTGTTGAGCGCGATCAGCTTTCGTTAAAGAGAGAACGCCACATGTTGAAGCCAAACGGTACGGTAACGCACCGAGTGAAACAGTGTATGAAACTGGTTCGACATCAATGGTCTGCCCAGCGTTTTCTGTGGCTGCGAGGAGCAGCGAAGCGCCAAAGACCGGGAGGCGCTTGAAAGGTGCCATCTGACCCATATAAGAGCCAACAAACGTGTATTGTCAAAAAGCAAAAATAATGCAGTGAACTAGAGTCGCCATGCAAGTTCAGCTCCAGACACGGGGGCTGTCCAAGATGCTTAACAAACCCAGCCTAGAAAGCAGCCCTGCAGCCTACTGGTGAGCTCTTGATATCTGAAGCTTAATGCATTTTAGTATGTGTAATAAATCAAGGGCCTAATATTATTAGTTCAAGAAGCCATGAGCGTCAAGATCAGCCAAACGATCAGCTGCAGCAGGAAGATGACCACTGCTCCTCCCACTCCAGAGGAAACCTTGTAGTAGGGCCTTTATATTTTCCAGCTAATCTACGCTGACTAGGGACTCAAAATAGCCCATGTCTGAGCGTCAAAGCACCCGTCTGCCTTAGTGTTGACGCGCGATTCCAAAATTAGTAGTAGATGAACAGGGAGATTGAGAACTATTTGTGGCTTGCTTCTTACTCCACAGATACAGCTCTCGGTAGGTTAGCACCTCCCAATTCCAAGCGGTGGTGAAGTATGCCAGAAAAAACCACTACAGCGGCAAAGAGCAAAGCGGCAAAGAGCAAAGTCAACGTAGCGAAATTAGGCGAGGCCGTCCTGCTTAGTTACTTGGCCATCGCAATGACATCAAGGGAACTGCTACCGCGATGACATCGAGGGAACTGCTATCGCGATGACATCAAGGAATATACTGCACTGGAGCATTGCAGGCACACCCTTCCTGCCAGTACATGCTATGCGAACATCTTCCTTGCCAATACGTTCAATGCAAAAGAAGTATCAGGTGTGAATTGCACTCCGCACCAAACTGCGCAAAGCAGAACGCTCGCCTCTCCTAGACAGAATCTGTTCACCACTACACGCCCTGTGCCTCTACGTCATTAAATCGGGCCATGACACACTGCTACCACCAGGAAAGTGGCTCTGTCTGGGCCACATAATTCGTTGCTATGACGAGCCCTCAGCTGGATATTTTTTAGCCTGGTCAAGATCCTGCTAGGGAGAAAGCAGTTAAGAATCAGTATCATATTACACTGTTCCGGGCAAGCCAAAGCAAAGCAGAATATTTTCCAGCCTGTCAAGATCCTGCTAGGGAAAAAGCAGTTGCGAATCAATGCTACCCTGTGCCGGGCAAGCCAAAGTAGCCTCTCAAAATTTGGTCTCCATTGACACTATAGTCCTTCCGATGTCTTTTTGAGAAAAAGCACTTCCACACCAATGTTACAGACTCGCTGTGATCAACACCGGGATTATCAGTAGCAGCTGCAGCAGGTGTAACAGGCGTGTGGTTCAGGATAAACAAAATCTTGCAAACGTTTGTTGCAAGCAGTGGCACCGCATTTCAGCCTACTTAAAGCTGAAATAACCTCCCCAATGCATTCCATGTCGAACACAACAACAGGGAGGAATTCCTGTAGTATCCACACGATACTATGACCTGCTCTTTACCGCCCTCCGCTACACAAAAATGAGCTTCTCACTTCTTGGCATTACGGTATATGCCAAAAAGCCCATGACGCCATGCAAAAATACGTGAAGAAGACATGGACATCAGCAATTGCCTTCATTGCTAATACAAAACGTTTTTACACCCACACGTTGCGTGCTACCACAGCTGCAGCACTAGACCCATCTCTGGAGGACTGAAACGACGCTAGTGGGGAAGCTGACTGAGGGATACTAAGTGCGCTGCCATGAGTGTTTGCGCCAGAAACGTCGGGTCATTACACGTCGGAGCATGTGAAGCTTTTGCCGCCAAACTCATACTGCAGCCATCCCAAGCGCCACCAGTGCGAAAGCTAGCAGGCTCGGCGCCACTGCTGTGGCAGAGCCAATGAGCGAAAAAGCAATGAGGTCCCACTGTTCTTCTCTGCACAACGCACGCACGCTACCTACACAGCTGTCAAAAAGAGCCAAATTCAGGAGTTGCTACAAAATCTAGTCTTGAAGAAACTTACGTGAATGGACCACTGCCGTTTATTGGGAGTGCATTCGGCATGGTCCTGCAGACCAAGGCGTAGCCCTGTTTTTCTTCTGCCTGATCGCCACTCTGTCGCCCTGACACATCCGGATCTCCAGTTGCCTTTGGTGTTTGCGTGCAGGTCATAACGCGGCAATCTGCAGTGGCATCTGCCGACGGGTTGTACATGGCTACGAGCGAAAGATTGTCTAGATTGTTGTATATTTCCGAAGAGGCAACCCTTCCTGGCGGAGGCCCATCGAAATTCTTGTAAGCTGCCTTCCAGTGATCCACAGTTTCATCGCAGTCCACCTTGGTGGATGACTGGGGAGCGACGGCGAAAGTTCCGGGGGGAAATCTGTGTGTGTCTATTGTTCCTCCCTGCGGAAAGAAATAGTAATATGCAGTCTTGATATGGAGACGGTGCTCCACAGCGGACAGTTGACGAACTCAGAAACTTACCGGAGTCGCTGCCAAGCAAACAGGGTACCACAGTTCAACGTTGTCTTCAGAAGGTAGAGCCGCATCACTTCCACTGGCAGGCTGTGTGAAATTTGAGAATCCTGCCTTCCTACGAGCAGCATTGATCTCCTCCAAACACATGCCTTCCGATTCTAAGGCCATCACAAAACAAATAGGCAAAACCTCCACATGCGTCAGCAACAACTGCTCAGTTCGCACGAACGTCGGTTTCTAACTGCATGTGCTCCTTGGGGTGTCACATGCCCAGTACTCAGGGGGTCCCAGCGCTAGCTAGTTCATGCGGTGATCTGCATGATTGACAGCATTTTATACGTTTTCTCTTACCGAATTTGACAGTAAGTTGTATTGATTCGGGAATGGACCCTTCTTCTTCCTGTGCTCTGCTCAGGAATACGAATGAGGCGCTAAAGGCGCTAAACAAGGTAAGTAGTGTAAGAGGCGCCATTCTGTCCAGATGATGAGTGGTACAGCTAAAAAGTTTCTGCGCAGTGAAGAACGTCGGTTGAGAGCACGCAAGGCCTTCTTTGCATTCTAGGATCGCCGTCAGTGGTGCGCATGAGATGATGAGCCCCCCTGTGTAGCTAAAAGCATTGTATCACTGCTTTTGGTTATTTCGCGTTCAAATTGCGAAGCCGCAATCCTTCAAGACACATAACTGGCGGGCAAAAAATATGTTTATGTCTCCATTCCCCCTGCTTTGATCCCGCGGAACTCGCATTCTTCGGTGTCTCCTATGCGGGCGCTCCCATATTCGAAAGCGGTGCGGCATGGGCAGCGCGGCTTATCTTTCGCTGAATGCTTTCAGTTTTATCCCGAATTCTCCAGCGTTTCTCCTGTTTTAGGGGAGCGTATACAACTCGAAACAACGTCACGCGACTCGCGGAAAATGCAGCTTTGAGCCGACCTCCAAAACACTTCGTCACACAGAACAAGACACGACGTGGGCCAGCCTGCTGCCGCATCCCTGGCTGGTAGCTCTAGGCTCAAAAATTTACATTAATGATTCTTGTATCATATGATCAGGCTCGGTCTCGTGATTTTGGGAACAGAATCGACAATCGTCGCGGTGGTAGTCAGCAGCCTCGCTAGTAACTTCTTTGCGGACTGAGGGGCTAGGACAGAGCTTTTTTTCGGATTTTTAAGTCTTTTTCTCTCCAAAATCGAGACAGCACACAGAAGCTTTGACTTCCGTGAGATACCTGTGCGCAGTTCTGCTCATGCCCGCCACCCTGCTGTACTCCAACGCGAGTGAGGTTCTGCTCCCTTTGATGAGCAATTAGTCAAGGTAAACACTATAGAAACAGGCAGTTAGATGCGCGAGAATGCAGGGGTGACGAAAGTGAAGTTTAATGTTCCAGACTAGTGGACGACGTAGCGCGCAATGGAGTCGTGAAACCAAGCGTTTCGCAACGGATCCTCGCTCACTAATTTCTTCGGTTCTAAGGCTTTTAAGCAATCCTTCTAGATTGAAAAATGCTCTTCGATTCATTTTATATGGGTCAGTCCTTCGATAAAGCTGCATTTGGGCACCGCTTACAAAATACTGCTGTGTGATTCAGCATAACCTTTCCAAAAGGACGCTTCATAAGTTGAAATGCTCCCTGGAAGCATTTGCATTCGAAAAGTCAGTGCCTGGGGAAGCACGATTGCGACTTGCATCATTGTTCTCTTTCTACAACGAGCCAGGGGGCAACAATAATGTCCCTGCCACGCTGTGAATTATCAGCCTACAATAACAGAGCCCCAATGCTTTTTCGTATTCTTCATTTCCTTTTCCGACATCTCTGTAGTGGCTTCCGTTTGCTTCTCACTGTGGGAAACTTGTTTTGACGTTATTCCGGTGCCCTGAGGTGTTCAATCCATTACCAGCATCTGCTGAGAGCTACACTCTCCGCCAAATTAGTAGCAGACTTCACAAAGAGTTGAAACTTCTAAGGCTACAAGTTTGATGTCCAAAACCCTAGCAAGGAGTTAGGAAGCTGATGCTAAGATGGAAACAGCTCAAACCAGAGCCAGCAAGCCTCCTGACCAGAAGTTAGGTCAGATACAAGATTATTCCTCTACGTGGAAACTGAACCAGTGCAGAAGAGTCACTTAAACTAGTGGATGTGCGCTGCGCAGTATGGTTTTAGCAACTTGAAAAACTAAGACAAGCATTTGAAACTGCCGAAGTATTCCCAATGAAAGTCGGTGTCCAGGCACTAGACGAGGTTGTGCAATGCACGAAATTTTGAAGTGCGAGGCATAAATCAGTGTAGTTCTATTTAATTTAAGTTCACCTCCAACGAGGCGCGCCGATGAGTGGCAACTGCAATGCATCGTCCGATATGAGCAATAAGTTCCTGCCCTCATATCGCTCCTTTGCGCATTTCGGCTGCGCCAACTAGTCAGATTGCAAACACGTTAACTCTCCCAGGCCTAGGTTTCTTTCGATCCATCTTGCGTGATTACATATTGTGATAACAGCACAGAACCAGTAGAGCTCAGAGGCAAGCAATCGACTCCTGCAACTCTTGAAAGGAAGAGTAAGGTGGCTTTCAGGATGCGCATGCACGTCCTGTAGAAGCGGCTCCTCGCTTACGCAAGTACGCGTACGCACCGAAACATGAATATGCTCACTTTGCTACATTGATGCACACGTGAGAATGCCAACGCTAGGACCCGCAGACACTGCGATAAGGGAATCAAACAGACGGGTACTTTACATGCAGTGAAACGAAAAAAGGATAACCAACACAGCAGCTCCTGAAGCCTCGCAACCTTGGTCTTTTCAAGGGTTGCCAGCTTCAGTGTAGAAGCTTGCTGGGCTATGCATGACGTTGTGTGTTACACACAAATAAATCGCACAGGAAGCACACTCCGGATTTCCGGCGGGCGGCAAATAGGTGCCTGTTTACTATCTCCAGCCTACAGTGTCTGTGCATTAACCAGATACGTCGCCAACAGATCCTGTAGGCTTCAAAAGCTGAAGATGCCCCTGTGCTGTAGCCGTTAGAGTTACCGCTGTGGCGGTTCTCGCAGTTTCTGCCGCCGCAAGATGAATGATTAAACGGTTGCACATTTTTCGACTGGTGTGCACATTTCCTCTGGAACTTTCCAAGGGCTGTGATAAGAAGAATACTTCCTAGTGAAACATCTAACTATTATGCAGGGAAGGCTCCCAAGAGGACACGGGGCAATACAATAGGCGAAAAGTCTGTATGCATGCAAGTCTCAGAATTTGTCGGAATCTCAAAAGCTCACAACTCCCCGGGACCTTTTGTTGCTCAGGGGATCATGAGGTGCTTCTAACATCTGGGGCTGCCGGGCCTCTTGACAGCGAATGACCATGCCACAGCCTAAAAAGAATCCAAAGGAGAGCGCGCCACCAACCTGCAGATACGGAATAGAAGAAAGCTCATACATATGTGTTTGCTGGCCTTTGTCTACTTATGTTAGGCGCGGCTCAGTCTACTGCTGTGTTTCGTTGCTGTCTACCACTGAGACGCGTCCCCCCAGCTGCAATGACAATCTAAAATTGAGGTTTCAGGGACTGAAATCACCATTGAAAAGGGCAATATGAGGAAGTTTCTGTTCTTTATTGCTGCATATGCCCCCGTTATGCCACCAAAAATGCCTCCAACAGCACAGCCCTGTAACGTGCCAAAAGACACAACATGGGAAATATTTAGCAAAAGTACCAAAAAAACGAAAGTTACAGGTTGGGAGGCTGGCCGGAACACGATGGAGGAAACGCACAGAGCACACTCCTGCAGCGAAAGAGGCAGGAAGGAAACAAACAACGGCAAAAGAGATGGCGTAGATCCAGTTAAGCGCATTTTAAATAAGGCCAACAACGGAGAAAAGCAACAAATAACAGAACTAGTGATAAAAGCCGCAAAAGAGAGATCCACCTGGCAGGCGACAGAACACGGGCCAACTGGATGAAAGAAAGCAAGGCACTGAGTAAATACAAGCGCGGAGGCAAAACAGATATTTTTGCACAATGTGGAGGAAAGCAGCACGAGCTAGAACACTACTACACGGAGACAATATATTCCTATGAGACAGACAAACACGAGAATATGCAGCATAAATAAAAAGGCGGAAAATGTCAAAGGCTGAAGGAAAGCCGAAAAGAGAAGACGGGGAAGTGAAAAAAGCGAAAGAACACTTAGAAAAACTGTTTGAGGACCTCCTGCGGGACACTGAGAGATGCAAAAGAACAACAGAGAGAGCCCAGCTGAAAAGCCAAGAGGCTCCCACAAGAGTAGATGCAGAAGGACACAACAGAGAGCCCAGCTGAAAAGCCAGGAGGCTAGAAAAGCAAAGTAAAGGCCTCAAGTATGTAAAACAAATAAGACAAAAGAAATGCTTCATAGAGCCCGTCCTCACCATTTTCATTCCCATTTTAACGCCTTCTATACATCCCCTGAGTCTCGGGTTTGTTACATGCTCATCCAGCCAGGACCCTTTCTGTTCTGCGCTTCTTAGATACTGTGTTGCGTATTCAGAATCCCTAATGCCGGGGCTTTCAGTGTACGCAGACCTGCAGCAGCAGCAAGAACAGCAACAACAACAGCCAGCAGCCACTGCAGCAACCGGATGAGTACACCTGAAAACAGACAGGACCGCTGGCAGCAAAAGTAACAACAGCAGCAGCTACAGCAGCTGCAGCACCAGCTCAAAGGACGATACCGGAGGCAGCAGCAGCGGCAGCAACAGGAAGAACGTCTCAATGCAGCAGATTCGACAAGTTCAAAAGGAACCCCATGCATCACAGAAGCAACGAACGCAGCAGCAGCAGCAAATCCCGTGGAATTACGTGTATTTGGAGAAGTCCTCATTGCTGTAGTCCGTTCCCGCAGTTGGAGGCGCAAACGCCAAAGGCAAAGGGGCCCCCCTTGAAGCTCCTGCAGGCTGGGGCGGAGAGGGAGGAGGCTCAGAGAAGCCCGTGAAGGGCCCCGAGGGAATGGGGGCCCCCTTTGGTGGGGGTGCTGCAGCGCATGCAAGAAAAAGGCAGCTCAGAGGCCCTCAGCCGCAAACTGAAAAGTCTGGGCTCTTGGAAAATCAGCACCAGCACTGCTTCTCCTTGCTGCTGCTCTTCTTCCACGCGAAGCCAGCTTCAGCAGCTCCAGCGGCTGCAGCACCAGCGCAGCGCAGCTCTCACGCGGAGGCAACGTTTGGAGTCCTGGGGGGAGTTCTGGGAGACTTTTGTCTGTCTGGGAGTTGTCCTTTGGGGCGGAAGAGCCCCCAAAGAGCCTGATAGCAGAAACCAACGAGCAGCACAGTCACTTTGCTGCTGCTAGCGAGGCTCTAGAGCTCTCTGCGGCTGCTGTAGCCAGCACCCCCACTTGCTGCAGCTCCTGCTGCTCTCTACCCGTCTGCTGCGACCCGACGGTGTGTTCCTGTTGGTAGTGTTTTACGACACATGGAAGGGCCTCCGTGGTGGCCCCGAATTCGCAGATTGCTGCTGCTGCGGGTGTGCTGCTGCTGGAGGTTCCTGGTGCTGCTGCTTGTATTGCTGAGCCCTGCTGCACTCACCAGCTCATCTTGCTTTGGGTAGAAGGGGCTGCTGCCGTTCGTGTTCAATGAGGGGCCCCTAAGGGCCTCCACAGCCAAAAGGACAGCGCACCGCCGTAGCTGTCTTCGAGAGGGTAACCGGTGAGATCTGCATGTGCAATACAGGTTAATAATTCTTTTGTAGCGGGGACAGCACCAAGAGCAGCCTCAGCTACTGCTGCAATCCAGGAACTCGGGGGCCCCACAGCAACAGGCAGCCTGGCCCTTGGCTGTACTGGGCCTATGCTGCAGTCACCCCGCTGCCTATTTTCCGCTAGACCGCCACGAAATAAATTGCTTTCCTTTATTTTTAACATGTTTTTGGTGTCTGTGAGGCAAGGTAACGGATACTTGCTCTATTTAAGGCTTTGAGGTGAAGACTTGGCATTGAGCATCCAAGGGTCTGCGCCTTCCGCGCTGTGTCTCACCAGCAGCAGCTGCTGTGGAGGTGTAGTTACACCTGAGTGGTGCAGGTGTGTGTTGCCATGTCAAATGCAACTTATCTATGTCTTTTAGCGCAGCGAGATCCCACAGTTGCCGCCGCTGCGTTAACAAGGGCCGACCGACAAGCGACACCAGGCCATTAACCGCAACAGCAGCAGCAGCCGCAGCAACAGCTCTATTGAGAGCTTGTAATATCGATTTAGTGTCCCCGCGCTATCTTGATGTGCATTTGCGGGCCATGAAGACTTAGGCAACAGCCGACGGCTCGTAGCTTCAGCAGCGGGGCCAGCAGCAACAGCACGGGCAACAACGGCAGCAGCAGCAGCAACAACTAACAGCTCCTGCAGCAGGAGCAAAAGCAGCAGCTAGAGAAACATCTACAGCCCTTCTCCACCACCGGCCACAACTCCTGTCTTTGTAATTTGTGCCAGATCCAGCACAGCTGTCCGTACAGTGGATTGCAAGTCAGCAGCAAGTGCAGCACTTACAGCAGCAAGTGAAAAGGCCTTTCCCAAAAGGAGAGCTTTCACGTAAGCAATTACAGCAACAGGAGCACAACTGCAGCAGCAAACTCAGCAGCAGCTTCCTCACTAGGTACACCGGGAGCTGCAGACGTAGCTGCAGAACAAATGTAGCCGCTGTCGCTGCAACAAATGCAGCAAGTAACAACTGCAGCACCGGCAACAGCAGGAGCAGCAGCGGCAGCCGAACCAACAGCCACAATCTCTGATTCGAATAGTCCAGCAGCGCCAACAGTTGCAGGAGCAGCAGCAGTAGCAGAGTAAGCTGTGTCAGCAGCAACAGCAGCTTTTCGGCTGCTGCTGCTGCTTGGTGGCGCTTCTGCGAAGAAACCTTTCTTCGATCTGTGCGGGCTTTCAACTCTGAGCCACACAAGTCAGGTCTTGAGATTTAAATTGATCAGTTCTTACAAAGGGCTTCTCGTTATGGATGAGGGGCCCCTTGACGAAGACGGGGGGCCCCCACTGTCCCGCTCGGGGGGGCCCCTGTCTCGGATTGCCCCTGTCAGGTTTTCTCCGTGTTTGCAGCTGCTGCAGAGGCTGCTGGATGCGAAGGGAGACAGTCAGATTAGGGGCCTTGCAGGAATTGCAGACCAGAGGCAGCAGCAGCAGCAGCAGCAACAGCACCTGCTGCCGGGTGACGGCACGACCCCACGCAGCCCCGCAGCAAACGCTGCAGCTGAAGGGGACGATATGAGCGTTAATAGCAGCGGCAGCAACAGCAGCAACCAGGGCAGCAGCAGCAGCAGCAGCAGGAGATGGCTCTCAGTGCGTGGAGGAACCACGAAAGCCTCCACCGTCTCCTCAGGGGCCTCCCGCTGGGGCCTCTGTAGCCCCCGAGATGGGGGAGCAAGCACTTTTATTGGAGCTACTGCTGCTGCTGCTGCTGCCTCTGAAGGTTTGCTGGCTGAGTCGGAAGCAGCGCTGTTCTCCTCGTTGCTGCCGACTGCAGGAGCAACAGCAGCAGCAGCAAGTAAGACTGGAAAAGCACCAAATGCAGCAGAACGTGAGGAGTCAGTGTCTTCATTAGGCGACGGGGGCCTTTCTTGGTGGGGGTTCGATGGGGTTCCCGAGAGCAGCTGCAGCAACAACAGCAGCAACAGCAGCAACAGCAGCAATGCCAGCCCCAGGGGCGACAGCAGCAACCACGTGGCAGAGGCGTACTACTTCCTCTCAGAGGACTCACAGCAGCAGCATCAGCAACGACGAGAGCAGCAGCAACAGGCACTTCTTCTTCGGGGAGAACAATTAAGCAGCAAGATCTCACAAGCTGTTCAAGATCTTTCCACCAACATCACCGACCCTGCCAGCAACGTCAGCAGCAGCGACAGCAACAGCAGCATTTCAGCCGCCCTCAACAGCAGCAACAGCCGCCAGTGGGGCTTCTTGTGGCTAAGACGGCTGCTGCGATGTTCTGCGGCGCTGCTGCCTCCTGGACTATATCGCGGCGGGGCCTTTCTGGGAGCAGCAGTTCATCACGAGGCTGCTGCGTCCTCCATGTCAGCAGCGGCGGCTGCAGTTACGGCGACGACAGCAGCAGCAGCAGCAGCAGCAGCGAAACAAACGCCGACTCCAGTAACAGCCGCACTATCGCAAAAATCCGATGGGGGCGGCTCGATTCATTCTTCTGCTTTGCTTGCAGAGACCCTGCCACAGGAGGCGGTTGTTGCTGCTGCCGCTGGTATGCCTGCCGCTGCTGCTGCCGCTGCTGCTGTTGCTGCTGCTGCTGCTGCTGCCTCCAGTCCGCACCATGAAGCAGCAGATCCCTGTTTCCCTGAAGCACAAAGTGCATCAGCACCAGCTGCTGCTGCTGCTGCTGCTTTGGAGGACGGCATTCCCGATTCCAGTGATGTTTGGCATTTGCGAAACGACGCAGCGCTTCCGCCCTTACAGCACAGTCGCCGGAGCAGCAGCAGCAGCAGCCGCAGCAGCGGCAGTGGGAGCTGCTGCTCGACGGATGATGCTGAGTGGAATGAACTCTGGCACGCTGCTGCCAAGTGGGCCACTGGCGGCGGGGCGTCCGCGCTGGAAGGAGATTTGCTGATGCTTGCTGCTGAGCTGTTGAAAGTTGCAACTGGTATTGCAGCTACTGCTGCGGCTTTGCACCGCCAAGCTCTTCTGGACCTTTTTAAATGCCAGCGTCGGGAACAGAAAAGCAGACAGCCAATGCCGCGGCAGCAGCAGCTGCACCAGCAGAAGCAGCAGAAGGCGCGCTGTCTGGCAGCAGAAGCAGCTAGGCTCTCTCTAGAAGCTTTGGCGTTTACGGAGAGATCCCGCAGGCTTGCAACAGACGTAGTTGGTAAATTATGCAGTGGCAAGCACTGCAGCAGCAGCAGCAGCAGCATGTGCGGCGGCAGCTACAAAAGCAGCAGCAAGTCTCATCTAAATGGCCAGTTTTCTGCTGACAGGCAGCACCGGCCCCGCTCTGCTTTATAAAGCCTGTAGAAATTCCTTGGATATCCATCTGGGCAGACGACCTGCAGCCGCTGCAGTGCTCTTAATTGATTATTTGTTTGTTTGTTGTCAGGAGAGCTTTCTTGCCGCATTGTCTTTCGCGCAGCTCTGTGTCTCGCCAGGTGGTGTCTTGCAGTCTGCAACTTCAAGGTCTGTCCGTGATGCCGCGTCTGCTGCTGCTGGCTTTGCTGCTGTTGCGTTTTCTGCCAGTCTTGCTGTTCGATTGCTGCTGCTGCTGCTGCGTGACCGCCTCCCTCGTGTGTGCGTTGCAATAGGCTGGCGCAAAGATCACTGCCGCTCCGTTTCCGCCGCTTCTGCTACTGCCGCCTTTGCCACCACATCAGAGGAACCGCAGCTTGCTGCTGCTGTTGTACAGCCAGCAGCAGCAAGCGGAGCAGCAGCAAGCAGCGCTCTTGCCCCCGCAGTCCGCCCCACACAAGCAGCAAACCTTTAATGAAGATGCATGCTTCCTCCAAACGGCTGCGACCAAGAAAGCAGGGCTCGAGGAGAAGCCTCTTAGTGGCCCTTTGTTAACGCCTTACTCCCAAGAGTATCATTTGCTGCAGCATTGGAGCCATATGGGCTGTTGCCACTGCAAGTTTTGTGCTGCTGCAGAGGGCTACCTGCCAGGCGCCTTTGCTTCGCTAGGAGGCTTTTCGTCTGCAGTCAGCAGCAGCAGCAGCAGCAGCAGCAGCAGTGGGTGCAGCAGCAGCTGGAACCTGAGGTGGCCTCCTGAAGACATGCAGAACAACGCAGCCAACATGTATGACTTTGTCGTCAAGAGGGCGGAGCTGCTGCTAACTTTGGTTGCAGAGCAGCTCAGTGCTGCGTCTGCTGCTGCTGCTGCTGGGCTGGAAGCACCTGACACAGATAAAAGCAGCAGTCGTGCTGCTGCTGCTGCTGAGCTGGAAGCAACTGACACAAATAGAAGCCGCAGCTGCACGGCCACGGAGGAAGCTGAAGATATCCCGGCTGAGACTGTTGCTGCAGGGGCTCAAGGGGCGTCAGCAGAAGAAGCAGTTGGAGGAGCTGCAACAGCAGGAGGAACTGCAGCAGCAGCAAGCATTTCGTTTAATTTGAGGGGCACTTCTCCGGCAGCAGCAGAGGAGGAAGTAATAGCCAATGCACCAGCACAAGCAGCAGCAGAAAGAGCAGCTGCAGCACCAATAGATGCGAACACTGCAGCTGCTGCTTCAGCAGGTATCTGTGAGGGCCTTTTTTTCAGACTGGAGGCTTCTCGTGTGCTGCTGGAATTTATTCACAAGGCTCAGGTGTCCAGGCAGCTCTCCGTCAAAGTTGCAGAGCTTACTAAATGGCGACAGGAGCTGCTGCTCTTTTTTAAGGATCTGACGCGGCGCGAGCAGCAGAAACACCAGAGGCAGTTGCAGCTGCAACGGCAGCAGGAACAGCTGCAGAAACAGCAGGCGCGCCAGCAGCAGCTGAAGCAGCAGCAGGTGCTGCAAAAGCAAGAACAGCTGATTCAGCAGGAAGAGCAGCAGCTGTGGCAGCAGCAGCAACGAAAACCGTATGAGCAGCTGCCGGGGAATCTGTCGATGTCCTAATATGGGCCGTTCTGTTCCTTATGAAGTTTTTTTGACATAACGTCATTCATGTGTATATGTCTTTTAAGTTGTGGGCCGTATTGTTTAAGTCGACAACTGAAAGTCCTCAAAGGGAGAAATGCGGTGCATGCTTTCACCATTTGACATGCAGGAAAAAGTCTACCAACTTAGTTGCTAGGAAGGAGAGCCTAGGAGCCTCTAAGTATTAGTTAATCAGTGTTGATTTGCAGAACGTGCATTGGCCAGCTGCAGGGCTATTCTCATCTAGCACTGCGTGGCCCCCCAAAATTAGGAGAACAGAGCTTTTTTTGCTGTTATTTGGCGAAGTGCAGGCAAATTGTGGAGGTAACGGTCGACGAAGACGGTAGCAGCGGCAGCTGCAGTGGCCACAGAAACGGCAGTGGCGGCAACGGGAGGAGGAGCAGCAGCTGCAATAGGGGAGGCAACAGCAGCAGAGATAGTGCTAGAAAAGGACCCAGAAATGCTCATAGAAACAGTTAGAGATGGACGCAGGAGGGAGGACGGCAAACGCGGGAGTTGGAGCTACGAAACCAGCTGCGGCCAGCCGCACCAAAACGACTAGTTACAGCCACAGGAACACAAGATCGGCTGAAGCCACGGCTCAAGTTTTAGTGACGAGCTCATCTACAACTACAGGAGCAGTAGCAGCCACAGAACCACCTACATGCGTGTGACAATTCCAGACGCAAGACCAGCTGCGGCCAGACAGTGTCTTCCAGCCGTTTCCCCGACCCAGGCACCAAATAAATAGACAAAAAAGATTGCAAGAACTCCAAAACGCAGGATTCACGTCCCTCGGGCTGCGAAGCCCTGCTCAGGGTGGTTCGTGGGCCTCAGGGGCGCTGGAGTGACCTTGGCTGTGGGGCCCGCTGCGTTTGCATTGGCCTTCTTTCCACTGTTTCCCCCCAATAGCTGATGAAATATTACACAAATAAAAGCGGGGAACCAGTGTGCTTGCTGATGGGTTGGCTTTCTGCGTCGTATGTACACATGGACGTGAGCTAGCCAGGGCCCCAGTCGGTGACGGCCAGCTAGGTAGGGCTCAGGCAGCCATTTGAAGGAGAAATAGGTATTTACTTCTCATCAAATCATTTTTTTATTTGCTCCCTTTTTAAAATTTAATTGTATAAAACTGCGAAAGGCAGATTCTTGGCCCTTTGTGAACGTCGTATGCAGCAGCCCCATCTGCAACCCAGTGCTCGCTGGGCGTTGCTGGCCCTTCCCCTAGGGAAACCTTCATCAATATTGCCGCCGGGAAACGTTTAAGTTGCAATAGAAGGTCTTTGAGCTAGAAAAAGTGACTCTGTGCTCATTTGAGCCGGCAGAAAGCCCCGCTTGCCACTGCTGTTGCTGTGGTTGCTTGTGTTGCTGCTGCTGCGGTTGCTGCTCTTTCCAGTGTTTCTTTGCCGGCTGGAGACTCTTCGCTAAGCGCATTCCTCAAGAATGCCCAGCACTAGCAGCAATGCCAACAACCCCACCTGCGATGACCTGCCGAGCCAGGTTGAACTGGAGGCTCTCCGCAGAGCCTTCCAAGCCCTAGACGCCGACAATGACGGGAAGATCAGCCCCCATGACGTCCTTGTAACTTTAGCCCGCCTACACCACAAAGTTACGAAGGCGAGTTGCCCTCCAAACCACACTGCAATAGGCTAAGAGCCCAGCGAGGGGGCCCCCTCACCGGGCGCCCTCGCCAGGCATTCTGAATTGCTCAGGGCTCTCACAGACACCCAATGCACACATAAATTTTAGAAACAGGAAAACGAGAGATATGCAGATGAAGCGCTAATAGATATGCAGATGAGGCGTTAATAGAGAAAAAAGATAAATTTAGAGCCAGAGCGAAACAAAGAGTTAAGTTGACACTTTACATTAACATGCACAAACGGAGACCTGACCCACCACGATAAAAATGTATACTTTCTCCCCTTATGCCTTTACGTATAAAGACAATAAATACAATCTGTAGCAGCAGCAAAGCCCAGCTGTTGCAGTGGGACCTCGCGGAAACAGCAACAGCCAGCTCTCAGCAGTCGCAAGGACATCAGCAGCTGCAGCAGCTGCAGCAGCTGCTGCTGCTGCGGCCGCAATGCCTTATAGCGATTTTTGACTCAGTGGAAGGCCAAAGCTTTAGTGGGCTGGACGCTGCTGCTGCCAGTGTTGCTACTGCTGCTGCTGCAGCATGAGGTGGAGGTGATGCTCTGGGAAGTGGATGAAGATCTCGACGGGTCTATTAGTTGGCAGGAGTTCCTCACTCTTTACCAAAGAGGGACCACTGATGTTACGGGCAAGAAAAGCACAAAATCTGCGAATAATGAGTTTTAGAGCTTATGCCATTAAAATGCCATGCGCGTCTAGGTACCTCCTCCTAAGTTCTGAAATCTTAGATACCGACACAGCTGCGCACTCAAAACGGCATTTTTCGTCTTGCTATTGCTGCTGTTACTGCTGCTGCCGCCAGTGCTGCTGCTATTCTTGCGGGATGCCTCATCTTCCCGGCGGCCAGTGATGTTTGTTCTCTAGCTATTCGTGCTGCTGCTGCTTTCGATGCTGCTGGTCGTAACTGCCGCTGTTGCTGCTGCCACTGCAGGCCTCGAGCCCCGCAATTTTTTTCATGTAGTGCAGTACTTGATGTATGACAAAGAAATGAAGGGAGAAATTAGTGTAGAGCAAACTTTACAGATTCTTTTTGTCAGATTTGGAAGAGAGCTACTGGACCAAGTGAGTGTTGGGAACCTGGGGTTGAAATGCTGGAAATCAACAAAAGTTTAGGAAATTGAGGCTTAAGCTATGGCCACTAGTGCCCTACATTTTAGCTTTTACGGCGCGGTAGTTTGGCTCATCCTAAACCCTAAACCGTAAACCCAAAACCCTAAGTTGTGGAGCCGCTATCTTAGGAGATCCAGGCCATCTTTGGGGAAGACGACAGGAGATACGATGGGCCTGAGAAGAAGGTGACTTTGACAGAATATCTCGAGAAAGTTAAAGAAAGAAAGACAGTCAGGTGGGTCGCGACACAGCACAAGCCCTAGGCGCAATTGCGAATTCCTAAACCCTTGAATCCAGCGGCTGCTAGAAGAGTGGCTGTTATCTGCAGGAAGAAGGGAGTAACGTACCCAAAGCTAAGACAAAGATGAGGCGATGATTTGCAGCCTTGAGCTGTATAACGTCTTGACTCGACACTCACGTCCAAATCACAAACCCTAAACCGCAACCCGAATCCTTACACCCAAAATTGCGAGATAGGGGCAGTCTCCCGCGTCCGTCAACCTTCCAAAAAGCCTTTCTCGGCTCCCCAATGATGGCCCAATTCTTGGGCGTTAGTGCAGCAACTGCTGCTACAAATCGCGGTGTGGTGGCAGCAGTAGTAGGGGGGGTTTTGCAAGCGTGCTGCTGCAGCACTCCGGTAGCGACACTCTCCGAACTCAGCAAAAGCCACAGCAATCCAATCAGCAGCAACAGCAACAACAGAAACATCACTATCAGTAAAAGTGTCAGCATTGTCTAGCTCTGTACTTGCTTCTATATAATCTGCCTCCCTAGAGGAGGGGGAAAGCACTCGGTCGCCCATAGAGTGTTTGCTCCGTTCTCTTGTCTGAAAACTGACTAAAAATTGTCTTTTCACTAATATACACATATAAGTAGAAAGCATAGACGGAAGGTCGGCGGAAAAACGACACTTCGTCTCGCGTGCAAGTGACATTCAACCTGCAACAAATTCGCCGCTACTGCTGCTGCTGTCGTCTGCTGCTGCCGTCGGTGAATATGCGAGTGGCTAAACTACCAAATAATATATTTTGTGCAGTTTGAAAGTTAGCAGCAGTTTGCGCACTGGCCGATTGCGGAACAGGGTCGTCGATGTGTGCTGTGGCTAATCTGAATGACTCATCTTTTGGCGACTCGCCATGGAATCTTGCATATTTGGAGGATCAACTAGATCAGTGTGGACTTTTTCATAAGCAAAAGAGAATAAAACAGAGTTGCACTTGACGTACGTAGATAAGTAACCTTGCGCCGAGAAGTCGTTGGCCTCGCGATTTGTTGTGCAGGAGTGTTGCAGCGGCTGCAGGGACTAACCGTGGGCTAACCTGCCGTGAAGACTGCCTCAATCGATTTGAATCTGCTGATTTATCTATATTAAAATGCAAATAAATGGTGAATTTGAGCTAATCTGACAGGAAATAAACAGGGCTTGAGGAGCAGGAGCAGTGGTTGGCTGCTGCGCCTTAATTGGGGTGAATTAGCAGTTCAACTTTGCGGCCTGAGGCCTGCGGGTTTACGAAACGGTGCAAAATGGCCTTTTATTTGAGTTGTTTTGCTATATTGACTACTTCAAAGCATTAATAAGCCTCATTTTGGTCGCTGCGCTCCCGAAGACCTTTCGGCCATCGCTCGCCCGCCGGTCCGCTCGCCGAGTCGGCGGTTCTCCGATGCGGCAGCGGCCCCAATAGTTGGGTGTTTGGCGGTTTTCTTTGTTTTTTTGTGTTTAAAAAATGCATTTATGAGCTCGACTGAGATACGGTGATCTCCAGCGCCAAAGAAGGAAGCCAGAAAGAAGGCCAGGCCACCGTCTGCTGCTGCTGCGGCGGCTGCGGCAGTGCAGCTGGTTGGCTGCAGCAGCAGCAGCCGCACCAGTGACAGCTCCTGGCGTCGCTGCCGTTGGTTGTGCGGCGTTGTTCTATTTAGTTATTCTCAGGGGTCGGAGTTGGCGTTCATAGGACTGTTGCTGCAGCACCAGGGATGAGCCGCAGCAGGCAGAGAGGGACTCCGGCGGCAACAGCAGCGGAGGCGCAGCCGACACTGACGTTGCGGCACCTGAGCCCCTAAATCCCTTTATTTCTCCTCTTTATTTGCGAATCTCTTTGCTTGCCTCCCCCCAACTTTGTCTCTTTCCTCAACCTCACGCCGAACTGCCTGCCCAAGCACTGCTGGGCGTGCCTCACTCGACCGACAGCAGCAGCGCGAGCAGCAGCAGCAGGCGGATCGCCTTGGGGAGCCGCAGAAGCTGCAGCACGGCGGCTTTTCACAAGAAGGAGTGTCCGCTGGGCCCTTCTCTCCCCCGAAGACTTTTCCACCCTGTGGTCCTCTCTGTGCCGTCCTCCCCGGCCATCTCCACAGCAGCAGCCCACCCGCATCCACAGCCGCAGCAGCCGCAGCAGCAGCAGCAGGAGCAGCAGCGGGTGGCGGGGGAGCAGGAGTTGCAGGAGGCGGAGGCGGCGGGTCGGGCTTGGCGTTGCGGGTGCCTATGGTCTGTCTGGGTTTGGCGTGTGGGCTTGAGCGTGTGCGGGGCTCGCGGGTGCGCGCGGTTTGGGAGGGTTTAGGGTTTAGGGTTTGGGGTTTGGCGGGATGAGCGGGGCGCCGCCGCCGCTGAGCGGGCGGATCCGCACGTTCGTGCGGGTGCGGCCCCCCCAGGGCCGCGAACTCGAAGCCCCGCTGGCGCTGCGCTGCCCCTCACGCTCCCGCGTGGAGCTCTCCGACGCGCTGCGGCGCCAGCGCTGGGCCTTCGAAGTCGACGGGGTCTTCGGGCCTGCTGCGGGGCAGCAGGACGTGTGGGGCCCCGTGGAGCGCTGCATCGAGCGCGTGGTGGAGGGCTACAGCTGTTCGGTCTTTGCGCACGGCCAGACGGGCACGGGCAAGACCTTCACCATGCTCGGCCCCGAACTCATCAAGGGCTGTGGGTGTGCAGACCCCAAAATTCAACACAGCAGCAAACTCGCCAGACTCCAACTCGTCCAGAAAAGACTCGCAGCCGCCACCAAGTCAGGCCCCCGCATTCCTGCCAGGGTTTCCCGCTAGGGTTTGGGGTTGGGGGTTGGGGCTGGGGTTTGCGGTTAGGGTTTGGGGTTGGGGTTTGGGGCCGGGGTTGGTTTGGGGTTGGGGTGAAGAGGCCATGGGACTCGGGCTAGAGTGGCTCAGGAGCAGAGGCTGAGGCTCACAGGGTTTAGGGTTTAGGGTTTAGGGTTTAGGGTTTGGGGCCTGTGGAGAGGGGTTTTTGCGTTGCAGCCGCATTCCTGCACTGCTGAACTCCAAGTCCTGTGGGATCATCCCGAGGGCCTGCGAAAGAATAGTCCAACTGTAAGTGATAGACCCAGCAGCAGCAACGGTGGCGGCGGCAGCAGCAGCAGCAGCACGTTGAAGCCAAGAAAATACCACACACTCCAGAGAACACGTTGAGAAGCAGCAACAGCAACAGCAACAGCAGCAACAGCAACAGCAGCAGCAACAGCGACAGCAACAGCGGCAGCAACAGCGGCAGCACTAGTTGCAGCATGTACTCAAATCCCACGCCTGAGATGTCCATTTTGCTGCAGAGTGCGAAGCCGCTACGGGGAAGACAGTTCGTCTCAAGTTCGCATCTTCGCCTCCTACATTCAAGTTTACAATGACAAGCTCGTGGACCTGCTCGCAGTAAGACCTTGCACCCGCAGCAGCAGCAGCAGCCGCAGCAGCAGCACAAGCAGCAGCCGCAGCAGCCGCAGCAGCAGCAGCAGCAGCAGCAGCAGCAGATTCCTCTGTTTTCTTCTGCACAGGACCCCACAGCCAAGGCAACGCCCCTCACCATCGTGAAAAGCCCCACAAACCCGACGGCCACGATAGTCCAGGTGCGACTGAGACCCAGAATTAGGGCCTCCGCCACATTTCCATTTCAATTTCATTTTCGCAATTTTATTTTATTTTCAAATACTGGCTGCTCTTTCCTGCTGCTGCCAGCTGCTACTGGCCGTTGCTAGCTGCTGCTAGCTGCTGCTGGCCGTTGCTAGCTGCTGCTGGCTGCTGCTGGCTGCTGCTGGCTGCTGCTAGTTGCTGCTAACTGGTCCTAGCTGCTGTTGGTTGTTGCTGGCTGCTGCTTGCTGCTGCTAATTGCTGCTAGCTGCTGCTGCTGTCTGGCTTTTTCTATCTTTTATTTTTTGGCTTCCTCGTGCAGCTTTCCAGCCGCTTGTGCATGCAAGCTGATTGGCGCCAGTGTGCATGCGTTTTCCTGTCGCTTCCCTTTTGCATGCGTTTTGTTTTTAATTGGATCTTTTTTGTTTTCTTTTCTTTCTTCGCATCTGCCAGGGCCTGCAGCTCTTCGAAGTCCACTCTTGTGAAGAACTGGTCCATTTGCTGCTGCGGGGCACTTTCTATAGGGCCTTTAGAGCCACCAGAATGAACCCCATGAGCAGCAGAAGCCACGCCATCTTCCAGGTGCGGAGGTGCCTCAGGGTCTCAAGGGTTTAGGGTTTAGGGTAAAGGGTTTAGGGTCTAGGGTTTAGTGTTCAGGGTTGAGGGTTTAGGGCTTAGGGTTTATAATTAGGCATCAGGCCATCTGCGGCATTGAAGTGCAGAAGGCCGCTAGTAGCATAGCCCCAAGGGCCCCAAAGCTATTTAACTCCAGCCTTGCGCCAGCAGCAAACAGCAGCAGGGGCTGTGGGGTCCCGAATTTGGGGAATTTGAGGCCAGCAGCAGGGGCCTCTGGATTTGCTGCTGCATGCAAAGGTGCGCTGCATGCGGGGCTTTTGCTGCTCTCAGGTGGAGCTGCGCCAGTCATTGCCGAACAACAAACACATTTTTAGACAAGCCCGACTCAACTTGGTGGACCTGGCAGGTCAGCGACTGCACTCCAGCTGCTGCAGCAGCAGCAGCAGCAGCGGCAGCAGCAGCTTTCTGTTAAAGTTGTCGTCCGGCTGCCTGCAGGGCTTTCGCTGCTGGCTAGCCCCCTTGGAGTTTTTTGTGTTCGTGCTGCAGTTTCTTTCTTTCGTTTTTTCTCCTCCTAGTTTTTTTATTTGCCACTGTCTTCACCTCCTCTCGCCTCCTTTCTGCCTTTTTTCTGTCTTTTTCCGGCTAGCCATTGAAAAGCCTTGTATCTATATTTATATGGAAATAATTTGATATATTTCTGGTTTTGATCTTATGAATATTCTTGCTGCTCGTCCTCTCCACCTCTGTCTCCAAGGCTGCAATATTTTTCCCTCTTAGTCATCGCTAGCTAGCCACTTGGCTAGCGAGCCAGCTAGCTACCCAGTTTGCAAGCCAACTACCGAGCGGGCCAACAAGCCAGCTAGCCAGCTACCTAGCTAGCCAGCTACCTAGCTAGCCAGCTACCTAGCAAACCAGCTAGCCACGTAGTTTGCACGCCAGCTACCCAGGCTCAAACCTCAAACTCGAACTACCCAGCTAGCAAGCCAGCGAGCTCGCTAGCTCACCAGCTAGCCAGCTAGCCAGCAGCTCGCGTGCAAGCTTGCTGTCGATTGTTTTGCTGCTGTTTGTGTTTAGGAAATGAGCGGTGCGACACAATGAAGAGTTTGGCGCGGAGCCACATGGAGGAAGTTGGGGCGATAAACCGGAGTCTTTCTGCATTGATTTTGTGCATTCAGCAGTTGAACTCGGTAAGCTGAGCCGGGAGAGCCCCGCGTGTTTTGCTGCTGCAGCTGCTGCAGTAGCAACAAGCAGCAGCGGGTGCTGCTGCTGCAGCTGGAGCTGGCTGCGGTGCTGCGGACTGCTGCTGCGCTGCAGGAAGGCTCCACGGTGTCGTTCAGGTCCTCCGCACTCACGCGGCTGCTGCAGGAGTCCTTGGGGGGCGGCTGCTTCACAACTTTCATCTGCACAGTTTCGCCTTCTTCACTTTGCATTAGAGAAACTCTTGCGACTTTGCGGCTGGCAGTGCGGGCGAAGGCAGTGCGGCTTTCTGCAAAGCCCAACCAGCTCACTGACATGCCTCAGGTGCTGCAGGCGCTCAAGAAGGAGGTGCGGGTGCTTCGCGAGATGCTGGAGCACGGCGTCCGCAGCGCGCCCCAGCAGCAGCAGCAGCAGCAACAGCAGCAGCAGCAGCAGCAGCAGCAGCGGCAGTGCACGGATCTCCACCAACAGCTCCACCAACAGCTCCAGCTGCTCCACAACCAGAGACACAAACAGAGGGAGCGACACAAAAACCAAATCGGCACCGCAGAGGGGGCTCTACCCGGGGCTGCTGCTGCTGCTGCTGCTGCTGCGGCTGCCGGGCTCGCCGCGCATAGCCCCCAACGCCGCTGCTGTGCTGCTGCCTCCGGCGGGCTGCTGCGGAGGTCTCTTTCTTGCCCCTCCAGCCCTACAATGACACTAGAATTAACTGAACTTCCTGCTGCGTTCCCGCTGCAGCAGCAAACCCCACAGAGGTGCACAGCATGTGGGGAGTTGGCCCTTCCCACGGGCTGTCTAGACACCTCAGCCACTCCCTCGAGCCCTTCAAACACGGTGCACCGGCTACTCTTTGCTGCTGCAGCGCAGCAGCATCACCAGCAACACCAACTGCAGCAGCACCTGCTGCAACAGCAACAGCTGAGGCAGCACCAACAGGTAGAGGCGCTGCCCATGGGCGACGTCGTGTCTTGCTGGCATCAGCAGCAGCAACAGCAACTGCAGCAGAAGGAACCCAGCGCCACCTCCTTGTGGGAACCTTCAACTCCTGCAAGCGAACACAATGCTGCCGCTGCAGCGGCGGCAGCAGCAGCAGCTGCTGCTGCCGCTGTGGTTGCTGCTGCTGCTGCTGCGAGGGATGAGACGCAGCAGCAAACCCCGAACACCAAAGATGACTACTGTTGCTGCTGTGAATCACCTACCAAGAGCCACAGGATACTCCGGCGAGCTGAGAGCGAAGGATCACCTGCTGCTTCACCAGCAGCAGCAGCAGTTCTTGCTGCTGCTGCTGCTGCAGCTGCTGCTACCCCAGAAGGCCCAGCCACCCCTGCAGCAGCAGAAGCAGCAAAGCAAGAACCTGGTGACGCAGCTGCAGAAGAGCTTAACGCCGACGCTTCCCCACAGAGCCAAGCCTCAGACAGGACAGCTGAGCAACTTAGTCTACAGCAGGAGGAGCAGCAGCAGCAGCAGGAACCCAACAAGCAGCAGCAAGAGCAACAGCAAGACGAACCTGAACCTCACCAACTACTGGAAGCTGCAGAGCAGCAGCAACAGCAACAGCAGCAACAACAGCAACAACAGCAACAACACCAGCAACAGCACGCGGAGGATACTGAAGTTGCCCCCGAAATATTGCTGGATCACTTGCTGCAGCAGCAGCTGCTGCAGCAAATGCAGCAGAGGCAGCTGGAGTCGCAGCAACTTAAAATAGCTCAACTTCAGGCGGAGCACGAGCAATTGAAGCAAGAACACAGACAGGCAACAGCTAGGCTAATTTTACAGGAACAGCAGCAGCAACAGCAGCAGCTGCTGCTACTGCAGAATGAGAACGACGAACAGCAGCAGCAGCAGCAAGAGCAGCAGAAGCAGGAACACGAGCAGCGCGAAGAACAAGAGCCGCAGCAGGAGCAGCAGGAAGAATCACAGCTGGAGCAGCAGCAGAAACTGCTTCCTGCCGCTGCAGTGTCCCCTTTCACCTCCTTCACAGCAGCAGGAGCAGCAGCACCAACAACGCTAGAAGCAACAGAGACACAAGCAGCAGAGGCAGCAGAGCATCAGGAGCAGCAGCAGCATCAACAGCAACAGCAGCAAGAGCAGGAGCAGGAGCAGCAGGAAGACCAGGACCACCAGGAGCAGCAGATAACGGCGGAAATTTTCACAGAAGAGAGTGTGGGGGATATTAGCAAAGCAGCAGCTGCAGCAGAGCAGTTGTACAGGCAGCAGCAGCTTCACCAGCAGCTGCTGGAAGAGCACCGCGCGCTGCAGCAGCAGCGGCAGCATCTGGAAGCATGCATCCACGACATGAAAAGTAAGTCTCCCCAGGTGTCTCCCTCCAGCTGCCAACAGCAGCAGCAGCAAAAGCAGCAGGGGAAGCAGGACCAGCAGCAGCAGCAGCAGCAGCAGCAACTTCCAGCGCAGGGTGCCCACCTAGTGCCCGTGCAGCGCGGTCGCAGGACAGGCAGCAGTGGCGGCACTTGCAACAGCAACTGCAGCAGCAATTGCAGCAGCTGCTGCAGCAGCAGCTGCAGCTGCAGCAAGCCTCTGCCGGCTACTGTGGAGGGAGCGCCTCTGTCAGCTGCCTGGGACAGCCACAGCCAGCAGCAGGAAGAGCTGCAGCACTACGGCAGCAGCACAAACTTATTTGCTTCCCCGAGTTATGTTGCTCGAAGGTCACATGGTTCCCAGCCTCTTTTGCACCAGCAGCAGCAGCAGCAGCAGCAGCAGCAGCAGCAGCTACAGCAGCAGCTGTTGCATCTAAGAGAGCAGTCAGGAGAGACATTCTCCACGTGCACCAGCACGAAGTCAAGCACCTGCAGCAGCAACAATGTCCCTGACATGACGGCAGACACGAATTCAATGTTGCAGCAGCAGCAGCAGCAACGGACGCTGCAGCAGCCGCAGCTCTGGTCGGCTCTGCACAACACAGCAGCAGCAGCAGCAGCAGCCGCTACATCCGGTACTGCATGGGGAGAATACCCGCCACACCAGCAGCAACAAATGTGTGCTCCGCAGCAGCAGCAGCGCTTCAGCAGCAACGATTCTATTTTGGGGTGCTCCACTCCCTACGCGCATCAGTCCCAACATGAGCAGCAGCAGCAGCAGCAGCAACGCCACCAGCAAATGCAGCAGCAGCAACAACACCAACAGCAACTGCAGCAAAGTCTGCAGTTGAGAAACTACCCCATAGGCACTGCCTTGAGGCACCCCCGGGATTTACACCAGCAACAGCAGCGGCTGCTGAGCGTGCAGCAAAAGTGGCAGCAGCAGCAGCAGCAGCAGCAGCAGCACGACGAAGTCTGTTGGCTGTCTGCGTCTCCCCGCCTACCCCCTCTTTCCCGCGGCCGCCAGTGGCCGGGGCCCCTCCCAGTACCCCACGGTGGGGCCCCTCAGGGGGCCCCTCACATGGGGGGCCCCCCTGGAGGCCCCCTAAGGGGGCCCCCTGGGGCCCCCCAGGTGCAGCGCAGCACGAACTGGCAGGCCCCCATAGGGCACAGCTGTGAGAGCGCGCCGCCCACAGCGTCGGGGCCCCCAGCAGCAGCAGCAGCAGCAGCAGCAGCAGCAACAGGCTGGCTTTTGGCGGACGCAGGGCCGCAGCTGGGGGCCCTTTCTAGCGGAGCAGCGGAGAGCAGCAAGACACATTTTGCTACCTGTAGTGCTGCTGCTGCTTTTGCCGACAGCAGGGGGAGGCCCCCAGGGAGGGCCCCCATGCTGAGTGCGCCTGCGCAGGCCTACGGGGTTCACCAGGGGGGCCCCTACTACTACGCAGCCACCGAGCACCGCCAGCAGCAGCAGCAGCAGCAGCAACAACACCAACAGCAGCAGCAGCAGCAGCAGCAGCGGCTGCTCATGATGCACCGGTGGGGCAATGCGCAGCGGCGCAGCACGTCGCTCACTTCCCCTCTAGTGAACAGGGAAGAGGAGGAAACACCAACTGCAGCAGCAGCAGCAGCAGCAACGGTGTTTCATGACACAGGAAGGGGGCCCAGTCCCTTGCTGCCGCGACACTTGCTGAGCCCGCTGCCCCTGTGCAGCAGCAGCAGCAACCCAGCAGCAGCAGCAAGGCCTTCGCAGCCCCGAGTATGGCGCAGCGAAAGCCTGTGCAGCTTTAGAGACAAATCTTTCCCACTCACCCCACACCCTGCAGCAGCAGCAACTGCTGCTTCCCTTCCGCAGGACATTAGCTACCGCAGCGTTGGCAGGTATGCACACTGCTGAGGAGCCCCGTGGCCCAGAGCAGCAGCAGCAGCCGCAGCAGCAGCAGCAGCAGCAGCAGCTGCGGCACCAGCAGCCGCAGCAGCAGCAGCCCCAGCAGCAGCAGCCCCAGCAGCAGCTTTTCACAGGTATAGGACCCTTAGCCACTGCAAGGCAAGCAAAAGCGGCAGCAGCAGAAGCAGCAGCAGCAGCATCAAGTGCTGTAGCAGCGTACGCCCCTTTTGCAGGCCCACTGGTGCTGCGCTGCTCCTGCAGCTCGAGCTGCTGCTGCAGCAGCAGCAGCAGCCCCTACTGAAGCAGCAGTTGCTGCTGCATGCCTCCCGAAAAAATTTAGTGCACTGCATGCGGCAGCCTTTGCCTGCAGTTGCCATTCGACCTTAATATGCGTTGATGTGAAGGCTGGCTTATATGCTGCCGCGCCGGCAGCCACGCGTGCTGCTGCTGCTGCTGCTGCTGCTGCGTGCTGCTGCTGCTGCTGCCGCTGCGTGCTGCTGCTACGTAGCTTTGGGCGCACTAGACACTAAGTAGGGGCAGCAGACTAGGGGAGTTCGTATGCGCATCAGCAGGAAGCAAAACGGTGCAGCAGCACCATTGCTGCATGCAGCTTTGCATGCGGCTTTGCATGCAGCTCGGCATGCAGCCCCATCGTTGCATCCAGTTTCAGTAGCTTTGCATGCGTTTGTAGGCAAAGCTGCATGCACGTGCGCTCAGGTGTATGTACAGGCAAGAGAGTGTCCTTTTGCGTTTTTTCGACTTAAAAAGATTTTAATCTGTTCAATTAGAATAGACTTTTGAGCAGTTTAGTGCAGCAGCAGTGCAGCAGCAGCAAAAGGTATCTTTTTAATGCAGCCCCAAATGCATGCATGCAGTGCAGAGAAAGGCCTAGTGCCCACAGGCCTTCCGGGTGTACGTACACCCCAACAAACGAACTTCTGCAGCAGTTCTCAGGCACTCCGGAAGAAAGGAGAATGCATTAACAATGCAGCAAAAACAACTCTTTTGCTGCAGCAGCAGCAAAGCAGAAGCAGCAATAGCTTAGCAGCAGCGAAGACGTTATGCTGTAAGGGACTCTTCTCTTTCCCCAGGGCCCCTCTGGGGCCCCCGGGGGCCCCCTGGAGTCTCCCCCGGGGGCCCCCTGGGGGGCCCCCCGGAGCCATCTGGGGGACCCCTGAGGCAGTTCCTACAGCCTTTGGGTTTTAGGGGGCCCCCAGAGGGGCCGGAATTGGATCTGCCAGGGTGAAGCCTGCTGCTGCTGCAGCTGCTGCGCTGCGTGCTGCAGCTGGGCCTTACTTGTGCTGTTGCTGCTGTGCGCGTGTTGCTGTTTCTTTCGCTGCTGCTGCTGCTGCTGCTGCTGCTGCTGCTGCTGCTGCTGCTGCTGCCTGTCCATCGGCTGGAAGAAGACTCACGGTGATCACATTGAGTATTTCTGTTAAAATTTTAAAAACATTTTAAGTTTATTAATGCAATTTCTCAGAATAATTCGGGGACATTGGGGGGCCCCAGCCATGCTGGGGGCCCCAGGGTCCAGGGGGGCCCCTCGGCGCTGGGGCCCCCAGGAGTTCTTGTTGCGCATGCAGCAGCAAGGGCCTTTTTAAATAATTAAATATTCAGCAGAAGAAAGAAATACTAAATTTTGTTTTAAATAATGTATTTGAATTGATGGAGCCAGTGCTGCGGGCCAACAGCAGCAACTGAGGCAGCAACAGCAGCGGCAGCTGGGACAGCAGCAGCAGCAGCGGCTGCTGCAGCAGCAACTGCAGCAACTGGCGAACTCCTCATCAGGGCCCCCCAGCAGCAGCAGGAGAGACTGCTGCGTCTTCTGTTCTCTTAGGCCGAGGGGGCCCCCACTGTCTGCCTCAGGTCTGTCAAGATCCCGACTCCTGCTGCTGCTGCTGCTGTTGCTGCTGCGGCTCTCGGGGCCAGTTTGAGGAGCAGCAGCAGCAGCAACGGGCCAGCAGATGCGCCCTTCTGGGGCTTCGAGAGCCGCAAGGGGACGCTGTTCTTCACGTTGCTGCTGGGGCCATGGAAGGCGACGCAGCAGCAGCAGCAGCAGCTAGTGCTGCTGCTGCTGCCCCTGCTTGCGAGAGTGTGGGAGCAGCAGAAGCAGATGTGCACTTGAGCACCCCCCAGGAGGGCCAGCTAGCTGCTCTTGCTGCGAAGTACCGCGTGCCTATCGAGCTGCTGCAGGACCTGCAGCAGCAGCTGCAGCAGCAGCAGCAGCAGCAGCAGCAGAAGCCGCCTCCGCAGCAGGACGTGTCCCCCGCGTCTGGCGTGAGCGTGCGCTCCTCGCCGGACTCCGGCGGCGCCCCCGCTGCAGCGGCAGCAGCAGCAGCAGCAGCAGCGCGGGGTGTGGGGCCCGTGGTTGCTGCTGCTTACACGCGACTGTACGTACACTTCGTGTCTTGGGTCTTGGGCCTCTGGGACCCCCAGATGCAGCAGGAGCTGCTGGATGCAGCTTTTGCTGTTTTGATGAAGATCTACCAGCGCACTTTGCTCATCAACCCCACTGACGGTCAGCCTCCCGCTGCTGCTGCTGCTGCTGCTGCTGCGGCTGCTGTTGCAGCGGCTGCTGCTGCTGACTGTGCCGCTGCGTTTGGGGCTGCTGTTGCGTCTGTGGGTGCGCTGCTGTCAATGCTGTGCTTCCGATGGCTGTTGCTGCTGCTGAAGCTGCTGCAGCTGCTGCTGGAGCTGCTGCTGCTGCTGCTGCGGGTCTTGGTGGTGCTGTTGCTGCTGCTGGCGTTGTTCTTGCTGCTCCTGCAGCCGCCGCAGTAGCCACTAGCTGCAGTCGTGCGCAGGTGGTTCCTTAGCCACTCAGTTGCTGCTGCACTGGGTGCTGCTGCTGCTGAACATGCTGCTGCTGCTGCTGTTATTCAAAAATGTCTTGCTTCTGCTGCTGTTGCTGTCAAAGGATTGTGCGGTTGTTGCTGCTGCTGCTGTTGCTGCTGCAGCGCGTGAGCTGCTGCGGGTCTACGGGCCGCAACATGCAGCCCGGCACGCGGCGCTGCTGCAGCAGCTGCAGCAACTGCAGCCGCAGCACCCGCAGCAGCTGCAGCAGGTTGCTTATTTTCACGGTGAAGAGAAGCATGCACTTTATTTGTCCGAGTAAGTTTATTTATCTTTCCCTTTTTCGTTTTTGCTTCGCCCCGCAGTTGCTGTTGCTGCTGCTGCTGCACGCGCAGCAGCAGCAGCGGCAGCAGCAGCGGCACCGTGCTGTCAGTGCCAGCAGCAACAGCAGCATATGCAGCGCAGTAGGCCTGATCTGTATACGCTGCAGCAGCGGCAGCAGCTGCCGCAGCTGCTGCAGCACCAGGGAAAACAAAAGCCACAACAACAACAACAGCAGCAGCAGCAGCAGCAGGTGCATGTGTGCGTCTCAGGCGGTCCTTTCTAATGCTGCGCTGCTGGTTGTCGGAGACAAGAAGTTTGCCATTGGAGTCTTTGCTGCAGTCCTCAGTGCGGCTGCTGCATGCACCTGCTGGGGCCCCACACCTGCGGGGGCTTGACTACCCGCAGCAGCAGCAGCAGCAGCAGCAGCAGCAGCAGCAGCAGCAGCAGCGGCTCGTCTTCTGGGGGCTGCCCAGGCAACTCTACAGAGACGACGTGCTGCTGACGCTCCCCAATGGAGAAAAAATGAAGGTTAATTCATTTTCTTTTTTATTTACTTTTATTTTTTTTTATTTCTTTATTTTTTAGTCTTTTTTGCTTCTTTTTGCCTCCTTTTATTTCTTATTATTTCTTTACCCCTTTTTATTTTTATTTCTTTCCTTTCTTTCTTTTTATTTTTTAATTTCTTCTTTTTTGCTGCTGCAGCTTTTGCTGCAGCAGCTGCAGCTGTCTTTGGTGGAATTTTAGAATATTGGATTTCTTGAATAATTTTTAAAAACAAGTTCTTTGACAAAGACCATTAAAGATAAATAAATGATTACTTTAACGAATTTAAATGAATTATTTGAAATAAATGATTTAAAATGAATTATTAACTCGAGCTTGCAATTTGCTGCTGCAGCGAGTTCGAGTTCTGGGCCAAGAAGCTCTAAGGGAATCGGACTTAGTCGAAAATCGCTGTTTGCTGCCTCTCCCAGAAGCAACAACGGAGGCCTTTTTGCTGCTGCGCAAGCAGCTCAAGACGCAGGCTGAAAACAGGGTCTGCTGCTGCTGCTGCTGCTGCTGCTTCTGTTGCGGTGGCTGTTGCTGCTGCTGGTGCTGCTGCTGCTTTTGCTGCAGTGGCTGTTGTTTCTGGCTGCTGTTGGTGCTGGCTGCTGTTGCTGTTGTTGCCTTCGTTGTTGCCTGTGCTCGCTGTTGCTGCTTTTGCTGCTCGCTGCTCGTGCTGCTGCTGCTTTTGTTGCTGGCTGGTGTTGCTGCTGTCGCTGGCTGCCCTTGCTGCTGTTGTTGCTGGCTGCTCTTGCTGCTGTCACCGTTGTTGCTGCCTGCGCTTGCTGCTGCTGCTCTTGCTGCTGGCTGCCCTTGCTGCTGTTGCTGTCATTCGTGGCTGCTATTGCTGCTGTCGCCGTTGTTGCGGCAGGTTTTGCTGCTGCTATTCTTGCTCTTGTTGCTCATGCCGTTGCTGCCACTACTGCGGCTGCTGCTGCTGTTGCTGCTGCTGCTGTTGCTGCTGTTTATCCATCCCGGCTTCTCTTGCTGCGCGCCCTTGCTGCTGCTGGGGCCGTTGCTTCGGGCTACTGCAGCCCCCGATGATGCGGCGGAGGCCTCTTCTGCTCGATGCACTTGCTGCTGCTGCTGCTGCTGCAGGCCCAGCTGAGCCCTAGCCAGCTGCCGTCAGTTTGCTGCTACAGCTTCATGAACACTCAAATAGAAGCCAGCAGCATTGCCCTTGGGCAGCAGCGGCCCCGCTTTGCTGCGCTGGGGGGTGTGGGGCAAGTGCTTCTGTGGGACCTTGCGCAGCAGCCAGTCCGTTGCTGCTGCTGCTGCTGCTGCTGCTTGCGCTGCTGCTGCTTGCGCTGCTGCTGAGGCAGGCGATAAGGCTGCTGCTGGGGAGCATTGTGGTGAGCTGGCGCTGCTGTCGCTGCAGCTGGCAAGTGCACGCTGAAAAGCTGCTGCTGCTGCTTCTGGTTTGCTGCAGCGAGCGGAGGCGAAGGCGTTAGAGCTGCTAAAGAAGAGCAGCAGCAACATCAGCAGCAGCAGCGACATGGACGACGTAGCAGGCCCTGCTGCTGGCGGGCACGAGTCGATGGAAGAGGACGGGGGAGGGGGGAAGCCGCAGCGCCGCCCCCCCAGCAGCAATACGAGCAGCAGCAACAGCAGCAGCAGCAGCAGCAGCAGCTGCTGCTGCTACAAGCTGGTGGGCCACGAGGGAAGGGTCTTGGCCCTCACTTTTGCTGAAGCTGAAGACCGCTGCCTTTTGACTGGGGGCAGCGACGCAGTAATTCGTTTGTGGCCCACTCCTTATTCTCAGGAGCTGCAGCAGCTGCAGCAGCAGCAGCAGCAGCAACAAGGCGCTGCAGCCTCAGACAGCGACGAGGGCGAAGACGATGACCCCGATGCAACCCGCAAGAAGAGGCAGCAGCAGCAGCAGCAGCAGCAGCAAATGCTGCCCCTCTGCCAATACAGAGGGGCCACTGCACCCATCTGGAGCCTAGCAGCAAGTCCCCTGGGGTGAGGCGATTTCGCGCTGCTGCTGCTGCTGCAGGTGCTGCTGCTGCTGCAGGGGTGCTGCTGCAGGGGTGCTGCTTCTCCTGCTGCAGCTGCTTGTGCAACAGTGGAAGCAGCAGCAGGAGCAGCAACAGGGGCAGCAGTACCGACATCGGTTGCTGCTGCCTCCGCTGTTGCTTCTGCTGACCCCACATGTGCTGCTGCTGAGGCTGCCACGGCTTTGTATGGGCCTGCTGCTGCTGCTGCTGCTGCTCCCGGAGCGACCGCGACTGCTCGCGCGTATCTGCCGCTCTCTCTCCCACCGCCCCCCCACCGCTGCTGCTGCTGCTGCTGCTGCAGGCACTACTTTGCTTCTGGGGGCGGGGACAATGTGGCGCGGCTCTGGTGCACTTCTCGATCTTTCCCGCTGCGGCTGCTGCAGCACCCCGGAGGTGCCACAGATGTGCCCAAGGTGTACATACACCCCAATTCCTCGTTGCTGCTGACGGGGGCTTCTGACGGAGTTGTGCGGCTTTTCGATTTGCGAGCAGCAGATGCTGTGAGGAGCTGGACGCCGCCGAGGCCTGCTGCTGCTGCTGCTGCTGCTGCTGCGGGGGACGGCGGGCTCGGCAGCGCAGCAGCAGCAACAGCTGCTGCTGCTGCAGCAAGAAACGGCCCAGACGCCGCGCTGCGGTGGCCGCTAGACCCGAGGTGGCTTAGTGCTGCTGGGAGGGCAGCACTCGGCAGCAGCAGCAGCAGCTGCTGCAGCAGCAGCAGCAAGGAGGTGACAGCGCTCACCGCGTCGCCCAACGGAAGGCTTGTTGCAGCCGCAGGTCTGGCACATAGGGTTAAGGGTTTGGTCTAGGGTTTAGGGTTTGGCCTAGGGTTTGGGATACCGTTTATCTAATTGCAAGCATGTCGCAGAGACAACTCACTCAGAAACCCGCAAGTCGTTAAGGTTCTTAGGGTTTGTAGGGTTTAGGGTTTAGGGTTTAGTGTTTAGGGATTAGGGTTTAGGGTTTAGGGTTTAGGGTTTGGCTGCTGCTGCAGATGAGACAGGCAACGTGTGCGTTTGGGACATCCCTTCTGGCAATCTTTTATCGGTGGGGTCGGCGTCTCTTCCTGCTGCTCATGCTGCTGCTGCTGCTGCCTTTGCTGCTGAGGGCCGCTGCAGCGCAGCAGCAGCAGCAGCAGCGGCAGCAACCTACGCCAAGTCCCTCTCCTTTTGCTACAACTCCTCCCTCCTTGCCGGAGCCACAGGAGACGGGCGCGTGCTCCTCTGGGACACAACAGCAGGTGAGCAGCAGCAGCAGCAGCAGCAGCAGCAGCGCTCGTGACACCAGTGCTTGCAGGAGCAGCAGAAGCAGCAGCAGCAGTAGCAGTAGTAGTAAATCCACCCCTCTCGACAGCAACGGTCACAGCAGCGGCAGCAGCAGCAGCAACATCAGCAGCACCGCCCGTGAGACCAGTGCTCCCAGCATTAGCAGCAGCAGCAGCAGCAGCGGGACCATGCGTGTTTGGGTGTTTGCTGCAGCATCTCGAGGGGGGGGGGCCCGCCGCGGGGGCGAAAGCCCCGAGGGGCCCCCCACAGGGTGTGGGGCGGGGAACCCCCGTGTGGGGCCCGGGGGCCCCTCGCAGCTGCTGCTGCTGCAGTGTCTGTACGGGCGCTCTGTGGCATTTCGCGCATGCAACTTCACCCCTTCGAATTTGCTGCTAGTTGGGGGCCTTTCTACTCTTGACAAATAAATTTGAGATTATTTGGTTTATTTGATCATTCAAAACTTTTTATTTCCGTTTTAATTCGACTCAGTCCGCCTTTTGCGCTTCACAGCAGCGCAGCAGCAGCAAATATAAAAGTCTAAAAGGAAGAAATCCGCGGACGAAATGGAATTCTAATTGGAAATAATTGAACAAAACGGCAGAAAAGTAAATTGAATTCAAAAATAAACGAACAGCATTAAATACATGCAGAAATGTCAATTATAAACCGTTCTGCAGTTTTGGAGGTAAAAAGACGAAAATTCAAATTTAGATTTGACACACAAAGAGGTGTACAGACACTCCGAGGTGTACAGACACCTGAAAATTTAGTGGGTCAAAGAAGACAAAATAAATTTTTTCATTTTTCCGACAATTAGACAAAAAAATAATTCAAAGAAAGGAGGAAATTAGACAAAAAGGATAATTAAACAAAAGAAATCAGAAATAAAAGAAATTAGAAAAAAAAGTAATTAAAGAGGAAGAAAATTAGAAAAGAAAAATAATTAGACAAAAAAGATGTAATTGGACAAAAAGGGGCAAATAAATATAATTTAAATGTGGGTACAAATATGAATAAAGATGTAAAAATAAGCAAAGATAAATATAAATAAATAAATATAAAAAAAGATTTAAGTAAGGATGCAATTATAAAGATAAATAAAGATGTAACTTTATTATTTATTTCTGCTTTTAGATAAATATCTTTCTACAGATATGGCTGCATTTATTCACATTTGAAAATAAAAAACAAAAAGATTTAATTGAAATATTACGTATTTTTCTTTTTGAAGAAAGAAGATTATCTTAAAAAGTAAAAAAACAAAAAGATATTTGCTGCAGCATGCAGAGGCTGCTGCGGTGTATCTGCAGCAGCGGGAAAAGGGCACTCACGCTGCTCAGCAAGCAAACAGGCTTGCTGCTGCTGCTGCTGCTGTTGCTGCTGCTGTTGCTGTTGCTGCTGCTGCTGCTGCTACTGCCGCTACTGGCGTCGGCTTTGATGGAGCAGCTACAGCTCATCTCTGAGTTGGCGCTGCAGTGCTGCTTCTGCTTGCTCAGTTGCTGCTGCTGCTGCAGCGTAGGCCGCGTCAGCAGCAGCAGCAGCTGCTGCGCAGTCCGCAGCAGCAAGCTGACTGGGGCTCACTCCTTCCAGCCGCAGCTGCAGCAGCACTGCAGCAAACGGGCCAACGGGATTGTCTGTACAGAGAAAGCACGCACTTGCTGCTGCTGCTGCTGCTGCTGTTCATTTCATCTATGCAGCACGCACCAGCAGCATAAGCACACGAACAGCAGCAGCAGCAGCAACAGCAACGGGGACGGCAGGCGCAGCTTCATCATAACCGTAGCCAGAAACAGCGGCAGCAACAGCAGCAGCAACAGCAACAGCAGCAGCAGCAGCAGAAGCAGCAGCAGCAGCATCACCAAATCCATTGAAGCCGTTGGGCCCATAAGCAAGTTTAGGAGACAGAAAAAGCTGCAGAGACTCAAAAGGCTTCATTAAAGAAACTGCTTCGCGCCAGCCCAGAGGCAGCAGGTAAAACATAGAACGCCAGAAACGGCCCTGCAGCAGCAGCAGCAGCAGCAGCAGCAGCGGGATAGGAGTGGTAGTGGTACGGATGGTGGCAGCAATATGGACAGGCGTGATGGACCAGGAAGGCCAGCAGCAGCAGCAAAGGGACCAGCAGCAGCAACAAAAAACACAGCAGCAGCAGCAGGAGCTACTGCTGCTGCTGCTGCAGCGGGACGCGGAGCCGTAGCAGTGGCAGCAGCAAAGCCCTCACGCTAGCTGCAGCGGCTTCTGCTGCTTCTGTTGCTGCAGCAGCAGCAGCAACTGCTGCTGCAACAACAGTAGCAAGCACACGCGCTCCAGCAGCATCAGCAGCAACGGCAAGATCGAAGCCAGCAGCAGCAGCAGCAGCAACACAGAGATGCACTAGTCAAGAAACAGAAAGAGAAAAAGAGAACGAAAGAAAGAAGCAAAAAGGAAGAAAGAAAGAATAAAAGATTAAAAGAATAAAAGAAAAAGCAAAAAGAATACAAGAAAAAGACAAAAAAGGATTTCAATTCTTACAGACTTTTGAGTGCTGAATAAAAGAATTCCATTTGTTAACATCGCCTCCAAAGAAAAAGCAAAAGTGTCGCAAACAGAGTCCCTGAGGGTCACCCACGCATCTGCTGCTGCTGCTGCTGCTGCTGCTGCTGTTGCCGTCCACTGGCAGCGGTGTTTTGGGCTGCAGGTCTTGCCGCTGCAGCAGTGCCTGTACAGCAGCAGCAGCTGCTGCTGCTGCTGCATGTGCACGGGCCACCCGAGGACTACAGCAGCAGCAGCTGCTGCTGCAACAGCAGTGCTAAGGCCTCAACAGCAGCTGCAGCAGCAGCACTACTAGGGACTCAGCAGCAGCTGCAGCAGCAGCACAAGGGCGTCAGCAAGAACAGCATCATCATCCACCATCATTATCATCATCATCAGCAGCAGCAGGAGCAGCAGCAACTACAGTAACAGCAGCAGCAGCAGCAGCGGCAGCAGCAGCAACAGCAATGTGGCACCTTGGGAAAGGGTCTTCTGCGTGCAGCTCTGGCCTTCTGTGGAGCCAGCGCAGCTGCAGGCCCGACTGGAGTGTCTGTACACCTGGATTGAATTTGTTTTTTTCCAAAAACAAAAGAGATAATTTCAAATTGTGTTTTTCTTGAGAAAGCCTTAAAATGGGAGAATCTGCTTCTCCCCACAGAGCGGAGCAGGGCGAGGGCTGGCACAGTGCTGCTGCTGCTGCTGCTGCTGCTGCAGCTGCAGCTTCGTCGTCGGCTGCTGCTGCTGCTGCTGCGCTGCTGTCTTCGCTCGCAGCAGCAGCGGCTGCTGCTGCAGCAGGAGCAGCAGCAGCTGCTGCTGCTGCTGCGTCCGCTGACTCAGGCAGCTGCTGCTGCTGGTAAAATAGACTCATAATTAACTCTTCTTTCTCTTTAAATGTGTCGTGACAAGCTGTTCTTAAGGTTGCTTCGTGCAGCTCCTCTGTCTGCTCTGCAACAGCAGCAGCAGCAACAGCAGCAGCAATAGCAGTGGCAGCAGCAACTTCGGGTGAAAGGGACTTAGCCCGGCAGCAGCAGCGACAGCAACAGCGATATCTGAGTACACTGTGCGAAGCAGCAGCTGCAGCACTAGCAAAGATGGATAGCAACAGCAGCCATCTACACAGCAGCAGCAGCAGCAGCAGTAGCAGCGGCAGCAGTAGCAGCAGCAGCAGCACCAAAAGCAACAGGGCAATCCGGTGAGCAAAGCTTCTCTAAACTGCTTTTGAAGCAGCAAATAAAAAGACAAAGAAAAGCAGAAGACATCTGAGTGGGCTGGAGGCAGCAACGAGGCAAGAAAGGCGACGAGGGCGCAACCCGAGGGTTTAGGGTTTAGGGTTTAGGGTTTACGGGCGTAGTAGCGCATGAGGCCTCCCTCACAAATGAGGTGCCTCTGTCTCTTCAGCCACCCCTCAGGTGTCTCTTTTTCTTTTGCTGCCAAATGGACAAAAGCAGCATCTCCTTGGGGGCCCCCCAGCAGGTAAGGAAGGGTCAGCGAGCACACGCTGCTGCTGCTGCTGCTGCTGCTGCTGCTGCTGCTGCTGCTGCAGAGCAGCAGCTCGGCCACGGCCTGACAGGCTTCACACAGCGCACACCGACGGCCCCCCCACTCCCACTCAAAGGGTTCTTCATCATCTTGGAGGGGGGCCCCCAAAGTTCCCACCAGAAGGCCTTCTTGGGGGCCCCCCAGGGGGCCCCCAGGGGGCCCTCCAGGGGGGCCCCCCTGGGGGTCCCCGGGAGGGCCCCAGCCCTGCAGGACCCCGAGAAGGCAGCCGACGGGGCCCCAAAGCGGGGCCCTCAGGAGGCCCCCTGGGAGGGCCCCTAGGGGGCCCCCCAGAGGAGTGCAGCGGCAGAGCAGCAGCAGCAGCAGCAGCAGCAGCAGTTTGGGGGCCCCCATCCCTGTCTGTTTTAAGGGCGCAACTCTCCCCACCAAGCCCGTAGGCGCTACGGCCAAAAGCCCAAACCCTAAACCCTAAACCCTAAACCCTAAACCCTGAAACTAATGCGTTGAGTCTGCTCCCGGGGTTCTGGAAGGAGTTTCTGCTGAAACAACTGCACTGAGGCTGCGCTGGGGTGTACAGACACCTAATTGAGGTGTACATGCAGCTCTGCCTCTAGCGTTCGGGTGTATAGCCACATGCGTCGGTGGCACCAAGTGCTGCTGCGCTGCAGCGGGTCCTTCCTAATAGCTGCCAGGGTCTGCTAAGTTTTTAAAAAGAAATAAAAGTAATTTAAATTTAAATTTAAATAGTTTTTGGCGGTGAGCACCGCAGCAGACGGGCTGCCGACAGACAGACGGCGCAGGCTGCTGCTGTCGATTCAGCAGCAGCAGCAGCAGCAGCAGCAGCAGCAGCAGCAGCAGGAACCGCAGCAGCAACCGCAGCCAGGCCGTTTCCGCAGCACTAATACAATATGTCGTTAAATGCAAATTAATAAAACTAACAGACAAGCAAATCAAGGAATAACTGCAGAGCTTGGGGGCCCTAAAGCGCTTGGCGTCGCTGCAGCCCAGGTCCCCCTCCTAGGGTTTAGGGTTTACAAGCTGCCCATTTTGCTGCATGCAGCTTCCGGCGCCAATTCTTTGCCTTTTATATTGCTGCCTGTAAACCTGGGGGCCCCCAAACCCTCCTTCAGCAGCAACACAAAAGCTGGGGGCCCCCAGGGGCCCCTGTGTGCCTCCTGCTGACGCCAGTGGGGGCCCCTGGCTCCCTCCGGCCTCTTACCTTGCCTCCCTGCAGCAGTGCTGCCTCCCGCGCGAATCAAAGCAGCAGCAGTAACAGCAGCAGCAGCAACAGCAGCAGCAGCAGCAGCAGCAGCGGAATGGGGAAGTCGCGGGCTGGCGGCTCCAACGCGCGTCGAGGCCCCGCAGGGTCTTCTGCTGCTTCTGGGGAGCTTCCTCAGGAAAGTCCCCAGAGGGGCCCCCCGGGGGCCCCCCCTGGGGCCCCCCTGGGGCCGCCCCCGGGGGCCCCCCCGAGGTCCCCCACTGGGGCCCCCGCAGGGGCCCCCCCCGCAGCGGGTCCCCCCACTGGGGGCCCCCCAGAGGGTCTTGAGGGGGGGGCCCCCCTCAAGTGCGAGGCCCCTTCTTTGCCCTCTCCTGGACCCTCTTTTGAGGCCCTTAGCCCTGGAGAGTCCTCAGAGGCAGCAGGGGGGGCCCCCCAGTCTGCAGCACTGTACCCTGGGGCCTCCCCCCAACCCCCTGCTTCGGGGGCCCCTTCCCTCCCCGGGGGGGCCCCCAGGGGCGCCTCCAAGCCTTCTCGGCGGGGTCCCACAGGGGCCGCTGCAGCGGGATCGTCTCCAGCAGCAGCAGCAGCAGCTGAGGCTGCGGGGTTCCCACAGGGGGCCCCCTTGGGGGGCCCCCAAGGGGGCCCCACAGGGGTGGGCCCCACAGGGGGGGCCCCCTCCGGGGCTTTGGAGAAGTCCCCGGGGCCTCCTCCCGGGCCGTCTACAGGGGCCCCATGGGCCCCTGTCGAGGGTGAGGGGCCCCCCGCTGGGGGCCCGTGCGGGGCCCCGGGGGCCCCCTTCCCGCAGGGGGCCCCCCGGGGCTCGGGGGCCCCTCGCTGCGGGGCGCCCGCGAAGTCCCGCCGCAGCGGGTCTTCTGGGGGCCCCTCTGGGGGCCCCCCAAAGAGTGCCGTGCGGAAGGCCTCCTTGGGTTCCTCCGTGGGTCCCGGTGCTGCCGCTGCCGCTGCTGCTGCTGCTGCTGCTGCATGCGTGGGGGCCCCCCCTGGCTCTTGGGGCCCCCCTCCCGGACCTATGGGCCCCCCCCCTCCCGCCTCAGCAGCCCCCCCGCCATCCCCTGGAAGCCCTCGCCCTTTGCCCCCGCCCCTGGGGGTCCCCCCGGGGCCCCCCGGGGGCCCCCCTCCCGGGGGCCCCCGGGGGCCCCCCTGGGGCCCCCCCCCCGGGGGGCCCCCGGGGGCCCCCGGGGGGCCCCCCGGAGCCTGCATGCAGGCGTGGGAAGTGGCTGAAGAGCTGGAACACCTGGCTGCTGTGCGGCGCGCGTTTGCTTTGTATGAAGCGGATTGTTTGTGTGATGTTGCAAGAATTGAAAAGTACCTTTTTGCACTAAGTGCTGAAGACCTGGAGCTGCTGGGGCCCCCCTCTCCCGGGGAAAGAGTAGCAGCAATTAAGAGGGCCGTTGCTGTCAACCAGCAGTTCATAGACTTTATGCTGCTGGCTGCTGCGTCCGTGGGGCCCTGCACGCCCAGGGAGCACTCCGACGCGGAGCAGCAGCAGCAGCAGCAGCAGCAGCAGCAGCAGCAGCGGGGGCCGGCGCAGGGGCTGGGGAGGCAGCAGCAGGGCGCCAGGCAGCACCCCAAACAGGGAAAGGCGCAGCAGCCCACCAAGAAAAGGAGGCGCAAGAAGCAGCAGCAGCAGAGGATGCTCGAGCAGCAGCAGCAGCAGCAGCAGCAAAGCGCCAGAGACGAACAGTGCGGCGGCTGCAGCAGCAGCAGCAGCAAAGTCGACTGCCGCCGCTTGCTGCTCGAGGCCGAACAGGAGGACCAAGAAAAACTCACACGAAATCTAAGCAAGGTCCGCTCCTGCTGCTGCTGCTGCTGCTGCTGCGACGCAACTGCTGCTGCTGCTGCGTAGCAGCTGCTGCTGCTGCTGCGTACAAACCGCCGTGGCGTTGCTGGCAGCAGCGATCCCTACCCGCACCCTCCTATGCAGATTTCGCTTGCTGCTACCGCTGCTGCTGCTGCCACCGCTGCTGCTGCTGCTGCTGCTGCTACCGCTGCTGCTGCTGCTGCTGCTGCTGCAGGTGCGCAGCACTTTGCGGCAGTTCGTGCGGGACTGGGCAGAAGAAGGCGCCGAAGAAAGAGAAGCAGCTTATGGGCCCCTTTTGAGGGCCCTCGAGGAACACCTGCCCATAACCCCGGGCAAAGACCCCCCGAGGTAGGGTTTAGGGTTTAGGGTTTAGGGTTTAGCGTTTAGGGTTTAGGGTTTGGGGTTTAGGGGCTTGGGTGTGGGGACGGAGGCCGTTGGGAGGCGCTGGAAAGAGCCTCTTGCCAATATGGCAAGCGAGACTGTGGGGCCAGGACTTGGGGTTTAGGGTTTAGGGTTTAGGGTTTAGGGTTTAGGGTTTCGCGCGCAGGGTCTTGTGTCCTGGCTCGGGTTTGGGCCGGCTGCCTTTCGAAGTTATGAGAAAGGGCTATGCTTGCCAAGGAAACGAGTTTTCCCACTTCATGCTCATAGGTTGGCCCCAAACCCTAAACCCTAAACCCTAAACCCTAAACCCTAAACCCTAAACCCCTGGCGGTGCGCTTGGCGCCACCAGTTTCCGCAAACCCTAAACCCTAAGTAGGCCTTCGAGTTGGCGCCAGCGGGCAGCGAACTTCTGCCCGTCGTCTGCTGCACCAAACCCTTATTGCTGCTGCTGCTGCTGCTGCTGCTGCTGCTGCTGCTGCTGCTGCTGCTGCTAGGGTCTGACTTTTTGTTGAACTCTCGCTTGACCCCGAAGTCTTTGCCGCTGCAGCCGTACTGTCTCTCGACATCCAACAGGTGCAGTTTTAAAAACTATTTTGTTTTATTCTATTTTAATTTTATTTTATTCTTTTTATTTAAAATTTAAAAACGAACGGACTAGTAAAGCAAACTTGGCGAGTTCGTTTTTGAGAATGAAATTAAATGAAAAAAAGGAATAAATGAACTATTATTTTATTTTAATTTTGTTTCATTTTATTTTTATTTTATTTTAATTTCAGGAGATCTCAAACTGACCACCTCGATGTTGTTTGGGTCCCCGATGTGGCCCCCAGCGAACATGTGGGGCCTTCTGCAGACTTCTCCATGTGCGCAGGAGAATTCGTCGAGGTGCGAGGGTTTAGGGTTTAGGGTTTAGGGTTTAGGGTTTGGGGTTAGGGTTTAGGGTTTATAGGCGGGGGTTTAGGGTTTGGGGTTTAGGGGTTAGGGTTTAGGGTTTAGCGGTTAAGGGTTAGGAGTTAGGGGTTAGGGTTTAGGGTTTAGGGTTCAGGGTTTGGAGGGCCCATGCCGACGGTGTGCATACATCTATGCATGTTAAGTCTGCTGCTTCTGCGGTGTACATACACCCGATTATATGTCGATTCTGCTGCTTCTGCGGTGTACATACACCTCGCTGACAGTTGATTTTGCTGCTTCTGCTGTGTACATACACCTCAGTGCATGTCAGTTGCATGGCTTGTGGGGTGTAGGTACACCCCAGTGCACGTTAGCTGCATGGCTCGTGGGGTGTACGTACACCTGAGAGCTAGGGAAAAGGCGCGTTTTTTGGAGTGTCTGTACACCGTGTGGCGGGGCAGGTGTACGGGAGCCCCTCGACTTCTTTGCCTTCTTCTTCGAGGGTTTTTGACGGAGTTTTGACTTCTTTCTTTTTGGACACTGCGCGCAATGTGCTGCTGTACATCAAAACCATTGCCCGCATTGTGAGGCCCCAGGGCCTCTGGGCCAACGTGGGGCCCCTCCTCTACCACTACGCAGAAATGCCCCACGAAATGAGCGTCGAGTTCTCCGCAGAAGAAGTCCTCGCAGGCAAACCCTAAACCCTAAACCCTAAACCCTAAACCCTGGATGCAGTCGCCCTAAACCCGCACACGTAAACACGCAAGCCCCTCCTCTACCACTACGCAGAAATGCCCCACGAAATGAGCGTCGAGTTCTCCGCAGAAGAAGTCCTCGCAGGCAAACCCTAAACCCTAAACCCTAAACCCCGAAGCATAATCTCCCTAAACCCTAAACCCGCAAACATAAACCTGGACTCCTAATCCCGAAACCCGGAACCTCTAAACCCTAAACCCTAAACCCAGAAACTGAAACGCTCAACTTGATATCCTAAAACCCAAACCCTCATCCCGAAACGGTAAACCCTAAACGTGGAATAGTAAACCATAATCGCTAAACCCTAAACCCAGAACCCGGAACTCACAATTCTCAAATCGGGAAGCCTAGACCCTAAACCCTCGACTCTAAACCCTAAACCCTAAAACTTTAACTCTAGTGGTTGCCTTTGGCCCGAAATGCGGAAACCTGGGGGTAGGGCTATCGGCACTTTGCGCTAGAATGGGGTCTTTAGTGTTTAAACCCTAAACCCGAGAAGAGGGAGTTTCGGAACTAAACCCTAAACCCTAGAAGAGGGAATTTCGGCAGCAAACCCTTGAGCGAATGCCGCGAGAACGCAGGACTCCAGGGTGAGGGTTTAGGGTTTAGGGTTTAGGGTTTAGGGTTTACGCGCAGTGGTGAAGAATTGGTTCAATTTGATTAAGGTTGAATGGCGGGACTGCTACTACACCTCGAATCGCAAGTCAATGATGCAGGTCAGCAAATAACGCAAACCCTAAACCCTAAACCCTCAACAGGGCGTGCAAGCACTTGCCCTGCGTGCGTGCACATTTCAAGCCCTAAACCCCAAACCCTAAACCCTAAGCCCCGAACCCTAAACCCTAAACCCTGAACATGGCCTACAGCCGCGAGTCCTGAGCGCCCACGCGCCCTAAACCTCAAACCCTAAACCCTAAACCCTAAACCCTAGGTTTGCGTCTGCAGGTGCAGTACCACTGCCTACATTTCGTGGGCATTAGGAACGAAAAGCCTGCCCCAGAGCTTGCACCGGGCAGCTCTGGCTAAACCCTAAACCCTTATCCCGAAACCCTAAACCCTAGATGGACAGCTTGAAAAGCTCGGCTGAAGCCTTCTGCTGCTCCCGCTGCATCACTTGAAGTGGCTGCGCGGGATACACGAGCAAATAGCAGCAGCAGCAACAGCAGCAGCAGCAGCAACAACAACATTTGCAACAACAAAAGCAAAAGCAGGAGCAACAACGGCAAGCAGCGGCAGCGGCAACAGCAACAGCAGCAACAGCAACAGCAGTTCCAATTTTGTAGTATAGACGCATCCCTGTGCAGTCTTGCACAGCAGCGGCAGATCTGCTGTTGCTGCTGCTGCAGCTTTTGCTGCTGCTGCTGCAGCTTGTTCTGCTGCTGCAGCGCTGTGACAGCTGCTGCTGCCTGGGAAAAACCCGAACTGGTGTTTTAGGGTTTATGTTTTAAGGGTGAAGTCGCCCTAAACCCTAAACCCTAAAAGACACTGTTAGCCGTACTCACTTTCGAGGGTTTAGGGTTTAGGGTTTAGGGATAGGTCCGCCGAAGTAGCGCGGCGGGGGCGGCTGTGGGCTAGCTGCAGCTAGCCATAGGCCTCCAGCTGAGGTGACTAGCAAGCTGTTCTGTAGAAGCAGCAGACTGCTGCAGGAGCTGCTGCAGCAGCAGCTGCAGCTGCTGCTGCGATGGCTAGCTGCTGCAGCAGCGGTTTGGTGCAGCAGCGGTTATCTGCAGCACCTGCAACTTGTCTGCAGCTAGCACACATGCCTTTGAAGGAATTAAACCGCAGCTAGCAGCAGCTGGTTAGAGTCAGCTGCTGTTGCTGCTGCTGCAGCAGCAGCAGCAGCAGATACTTGCTTCCTGCGTATGTGCGCAAGTTAGCAGTGCGTGCCTAGCGCTAGGGTTTAGGGTTTTCTGCCGAGGGTTTAGGCCTTGCTGCTCAGGGTTTAGGGTTTGGAGTTCTCTGCTGAGTCAACGGCAGTGAGAAAGGGGAATATTTGTGAGCCTCGAAAGACAGGCGGCTACGGGCAGCAGCAAACCCTAGACCCTAAACCCTAATCGCCAAACCCTAAACCCCGGCCCGCAGCTATATCAGGGAGTGCAGCTAAAGAAGACCCTGAGTGTCTTCCTTAGAGACAAAAGGCGCAGATGTAGCGGTTTTAGCTGCTAGAAACCGCAGCAGCAACAGCAGCAGCAGCAGCAGCAGCAGCAGCAGCAGCAGCAGGCTCCGCCCCACTGCTGTGCCGTGCTGCTCGCTGCAGCTGTTGCTCAAGAGATGTGTCTGTCTTCGTCTAAAATGGTATTCTTTGAGTTTAAATACACAAAATAAAGAAGGAAGAAATCAAACTTGCGAGTCAGCTGTCTGTACACCCCAGAAACACGCAGCGCGACTGCCCGCCCACGTCGCCCGGCAGGTGCGGGTGCTTTAGGGTTTAGGGTTTAGGGTTTAGGGTTTAGGGTTTGGGGTTTCGCTTGAGCTCCTCAAGGTGCCTTCGAGTTGGCCTGAATCCGTTGGCCGGGGCAGCGGCGCTTTAGAGGGAACGGGCGCGAGCAGCAGCAGCAGCAGCAGCAGCGGCAGCGGCGACAGCAGCAGCAGCAGCAGCAGCACGAGCAGCTGGGGTGTACGTACACTGATGTCGGCACCTACAAGGGAGGCAGTCACCTCTGGCGAGGCGAAGACCCCCAGACAGGCCGCAGCAGCAACCGCAGCAGCAGCAGCAGCAGCCACTGCTGCAGCAGCAGCAGCGAGATGCCCCCAAACCCAGGGGGCCCCCGGGGGGCCCCCCATGATCACTCCCACTTTTGTTGAGCTGCTGCGGCTGCTGCCGGGGCCCCTGAGGGGGCAGCGTGCGCTTGAGGTGTACGTACACTCCAAAATGACAGACCTGGGCTTCCTGCCCTGCGACGACGAGGACCCCCCCGCAGCAGCAGCAGCAGCAGCAGCAGCAGCAGCAGCAGCAAGGCCGGGCTCTCTCATCAGCTTGCCGGGCGGCCAAATAGCCCGCGTGATTTACAGCCCGGAGGGGGAGGGTGCTGAGGGCTGGAGCTGTACGTACACCCGGCCGGAGTGGCGCGTGTTTGCTGCTGCTGCAGCCCCCCAGCAGCAGCAGCAGCAGCAGCAGCAGCTGGTGGCCGGCCGCAGGCTAAGGCTCAGCCTCGGCAAAGTGG